>NC_058158.1:20954524-20969250 GCF_020080835.1 Cotesia glomerata | reverse complement strand
ATATGTCTTAACAAATTCTGAAAATTTGAAGGAGATTGCCCGATTACTTTAAATAAAATAATTAACTTTAAAGTTGAGCAATTTAACATTGGTCTTATGGGGTAACCTCCAAACATTGATACATTTCTGTATTTTTTCTCGTAAAACTGTCGGTGAATATTTTTAAAAACTTATGGATGAAAGTAAATATATTAGTGATAAATTTAATTCAAAAAATTAACACTTGCCCGACTAATTAAAGTGTATTAATTAAAATAAAAATAAATCCCGCCATTAGCCAATGTTAAATGTATATCTATATATTGAGAAAATCATATGGTTACAAAGCTTTCCCTTACCGCGCTAGAGTGGATACCTATCCCCACCCCGCCTAGCGCTCGTACTTCCTTAATTGTATATCTACATAGTATTCAAATCCGACACATTTAAATCATTCCAAATCATCATAAGTCATTTCAAATTAGATTTCTTAATCAGGGAAAACTTCTACCAGATTTTGAGCTCGAAGAGCTCAAATGATACGAAAATTATATTTTTGAGCTCGAAGAGCTCAGAACGTAATAAATGCAACTTTGAGCGCTTGAACACGGAATTAGCGGGAAGTTGCAGGGATGGACTTTAGGATCAACTGTTTTTCTAATTTTTTTTTAAAAGGAAACAAAATTTCAGGTTTTATTTATTTATAAATAATTGATAAGTATTCAAAATTACGAGTACATTTTAATAAATTTTTATTCATAGTATGATCGGATATAAAGTTACATTTATTCATAGAAAACAATTCGAAAGTATTCAGAAATACAAATAAATTTCAATAATTTTATATTTACAGTACAATAGGATATCAAGGCTTATTTATTGATTGATAACAATTGAGAACAATTTAAAATCATTTATTTTTTTCTATTTTTTTGTTATTTCCGCATTATATCCAAACTCATGAACTATTTATCTATTCAAATCCATTGAACACAATTAAATATTTGAATTTTTCTTAATTTTTTTTTATACTTTAAAAGATTTAAAATCTTCAAACTATTTATCTATTCAGAAAAATTCATTTTTGCCTGAGCTGAATCAATCATGAAATAGAACTTGTTGAAAATAATTGAAATCATATCGAATTCAATTTTTTTCAATCAATAATTTTGATCAGGGATAATCACCATCACTCATCACTATTAATAATAATAGTATTATTATTATTATTAATGAAATAAATATTTCTAGGAATTATAAATAGGAGATTACTTCTCAAAAGTTTACAACGAAACACCTACAGGTTGATGAAACAATGTCAAAGGCAATGGATCTTTCTCAGCAAATGAGTGTATAATAATATCATCTCCAATTGAATTAACATCAGAACGCTAAAAATGTGATAAGGCAACCAAAGTTACTATGCTAGCGCAATCAACCAAACTACCATCGTGATTGATTACATTCATGTCGACTCTGACATTCCATACCTGTCAATAGAAAATTTAATTAGTAGAAAAATTGAAAAACTAAAAAAAAAATTTTAATATTTATTTGATTCCTGAAGACTTCATATTGAAGGCGTATTGTGCAAAAAAATTATAACCTTGAAAAAATCGACAGGAAAGTATTTTTAATTTTACAAACTGATGAGTAATAAATTAAAAAATTATTTTCTGATAAGAAAAAGAAATTAATATAAAAAAATCATGATACTGAAATTAACACATTAAGAATTTTTTTATTTTTAGACAAATAACTTAATTTAAAAAATTTATAAAAAAAATATCACGCAGAAATTTTGAAAAACTATCAAAAAAATTTTTGTAAATAAATTCTCTGTTTTTTATTCAATTAATAAGTAAATCTAACAAATGGCCAGATTTCAGTTAATTTCAGTATCACTAAAAAAATATTTTTATACTTCTAAAAACAGTTATAATTTTCTAAAAAAGACTTTTCTGTACTATTAATTATTGTTTTTATAATGAACTAAAAATAATTACTTTTTTATCGGCGACAATGAATAAATATTCCTTATCAAGGCACCTAGAGTCCTTGAAACATCTTTCTAGTTGCCTTGTTAAAGCTACACCGACTTCAGATTGTCTTCCAACTTCAAAGTGCGCTGCTGCCACTTATTTAACTCGACATTTATATTCAGCAATCCTTCATTTAGACGAAATAATTTCGTTATAAATTACCAAAATATTGAACAGTACTTTTAAGCAAAGCAATTAAAAAAAAAAATAATTAATTTTTTATGATAATCCTTCTTGGGCTTTAGAAAAATAAACAATTATCAAAATAATGTTTAAAGATTACATTGATAATTTTTTTGTAATTTCTGGGAGTGGAATTGGCTTCAAAACTTCGCTTATAATGATACTGAAGTTAACAGACCTCCGTTGATTTTTATATTTTTATATCAAGTAAATTATTACTAAAAATTTTATTAAAAATCCCACATCTAGAAATATAAAAAAAAATTTTTAAGATGTCAAGTGACTGTTAACTTCACTATTGTTCGCTTATAATTATTTATTTCATAAAAATCCCTAAAAATTGTCAGATCCCGAATTTTACTATAAAAAAAACGTCTAACGATTTTTTTCGTAAATTATAACTACCTCTTTTGTCCCAACGATACTAAAAATGATCCCCAGCTAGATCGGAAGTGCAATTTCAATTTTCTTGCTCCATTTAATTTTCTGCCATAAAGTCTGTAATAAAATTGAAAGAAAAATTAATTATTTAATTAATACAAAATATAATAAAACATAAAAAATAAAGTTGAATCAAATAACTTACGATATTTTCCTCTAGGGCAGCATTGATAAATTTTTACTCGCATTTTGTAATACTTCCTTTATTGTTGTTGTAAATAATTCAAGATATATAAATAATAGTTGTTATTGACCTGTATAAACATAACCTCTAAAAACACACGAGGCCTTATTTACTTTAATTTTCCGCAAGTTTTTTAAAACTTCTTTAATTTTAACGTATAGCAATAAATAAAGTAAAGTAGTATTTCAATTATCACCTAAAACAATGTACTACTGTATATTAATGTATATTAGTGCTCCAACAATTTATTTTATGACTTTGTTGTTGTTTCCTTATACAGGTCGTCTCTTTTATTTCAAAGTCAATTTACTAAGTATAAATGAATGAAATTACTATAGTTCAATACTATTTTACTAATTTCAGGTTATTAGCTAATTTAGTGATTTAATTACTTACTTGAAGTTTAATTTCAAAGTTGAAAATTATAAAGGATAGGGATACCTTTACTCTCCGTAATGATTATTATTAGGTTAAGAGGCCAACCAGCTACATAAATCCAGTAAGAAAATAATTGCATATAACTATAAATATCATTATTAAATTTAAATAAGTAAGAAAACTTGTACACAAGTGTATGTGCGCCGCAAACACATATAGGCATTTATTATAAAGTATACATATGTAGTCAATACGCTCCATAAAGGTACAGTGTATATTTTACATGTGTTTATTTTTACCTACATGTACATGTAATCAACAGACACCATCTTAATAAGGAACAGTTCAAAATTACAGGATAGAAGTGTCTATTGACACGTAAAAAAAATCCTGATAAATCCACGCAGCTTGAATATAAGGTCCTCTTCACTCGTGGATTTAAGGCCCTTATATTCACGCGGCAAGGATTTATCAGGACTTTTTTACGTATGAGTAGACATGTCCTTACAGGATTGTACACCCTTTGGAGCTAGCTTTTCAATCCAGGATTAAAATTGTCTTGGATTTAGGTTAACATTGTGAATATATCGATATATTTCATGTATTGTGTATAGATATATTCAAAAAGATAACTTAAATCTAAAATAATTTCAATCCTGGATTGAAAAAAAGATTGTGAATAAATAAGCATTTTATAATAAGTTTTATTTATTGATTCAATAAAAAAGAAAACTGGAGCAATTTAAATTTCGCGCCGTTTATGCATGATATGCGCATGTGCAGCTTTTAATTATTTTATAATTATCAATTAAACAAATAAAATGAATAATTTGATAACCAAAATGATGGACCAATACGGACCTAACGATAAAGAATACGAGTTTCATTAAATTAGCCAGCTTTTCATTGAATGAGGTGCTAACATGTATTTTTTTTTCATTAAAATTAAAAAAATTATTTATAAAAAAACTATAAGGGACCTAACGAAAATTTTGATGGACCTATACAGACCTAACGTAGACCTATCGATTAAGGTCATTTGCACTTCGCAAATCCTTAGATGGGGTGCTAAATTTGCACAGGTGACCGCTAGCCAAATATTTTTTTTCAGGTTGCTGTCGATCGGTAATACTGATTTCGTAACACTTTATTATCATTTAACTTTAAAATGGTGACAAGTGTATTATAAAGATGTCTCTTGCTACATTAAAGTAAAAAATAATAATATTGTTATTTAAATTACTATCATAATTATTTTCATAACTTTTTTATTATTAATATTATTATAATGAAGATAATAATTACAGCAATATTTACATGGTTAAAAAAAAAATTATATCAAAATGCAGTTACATTTTTTTCTAAATATTCATAACTTAACAACATCAATCGAATATATAAAAAATTAATACTACATTTTTAACCCGTCAGCACTCACGTGAACTTTTCGGTAATATTTACTCTCGTGATGAGAGATTTGCTCACGTTTAATCTGCATGCGGCCGGGCAGCTATACAGTTACGAAGATACACGAACTAGCCCGAACGTTACCGAAAGTAAATTTTTGTTACACCTATAATCTCGTGATGAGAAGAATGCTCACAATTTCCGACGCGCATGGGAAAAATATTTTTATAAAACATATTTAATATTAAAGCATTTCAAAAGTTCATAATTTGAAAATAGGTAAAATTACTCGAAGGTAGAAAAAATTTCATCTACCCTTTCCATTTGAAAAGAAAAAGTTTTCATTGTTTTAAATCGAGCGTGAGCAAAATGCTTATAACGTGAGTGCTGACGGGTTAAACAGTGCGATAATATTGAAAATTCATTTCAATTATAAAATATTAATTTTTTTATTATATATTTGTTGCAGAAATTGAATTATTTATAGTATTCTGCATAAATGAATTTTGATTTTCTTTTAAACCATGTAAACAAATGGATTGATTACAAAAATAAATAATGCATTTTTAAATTGTGAAAATTTTGATTAATTTATTGAATTATTGAAATGAAAGTCATGACAATTATTGGGTAAATAATACGTGACGTATTTTTGTAAAGGCCCGACATACATGGCATTTCAATCCTGGTGATAGATTGCTGTCTGCTTCTGTTAATAGTTGAACAAGGCATGCTTGGCAAATCATAAAATGATTACACGGTGCGAATGTTTAAGCAATTCGGTTCTCTAGACACACGCAGCACTTAGCGGAAATCTCATCGTTGTCGTTCCGGTACGGAGGCCTAGCTGTAAATATAAACAAATTTTATGTGCAATATGGTAATATATTTAAAATTAGTTTTTTTTAATATTAAAATAGTCGTGAACTTACCTATTATCCTCTCCAAAATATAAGCATTATTTGTAATAAAAAATCGTTGATTAATGAAGGTACCAAAAGGATAAAAAATACTCCACGTATGGATGCGTTAACGATATCTATACGATTTTAAATAAAACTAAAATATTTAATATTATTGGTGTAAATTATTATTTTATTATTATTACCTTCTCTTCCTTCTTCTTCCTCTATAGCTTCATGATCGTCTTCTCTGCGGACACTAATGACACGACCTACAACGTTTGATAATTATATCAGAATGACATATAAATACATACAACATGTATTAAATACATCATCATTATTATAATTATTATCATTATCAATATTGTCATTATTTATATCGTTCAAACGGTATATTCATTCATGAGTTTTTACTTTTCTTTTCAATACTCACCACTACCAATATAGCGAAGATTTGTAAAGCCACGTGCTTCAAGCTCTGCTATTCCTGAAAATCAATTAAATGTATTATTTCACTTAAGAATTGATCAATAAAAAAAATAAATTATTATTAACTTACTTCTGTATCCTTCTACTATATCGGCCATCAAATGAGATATATTTGTAAATTAACAAGAGATTTAAAACATTAATTATTGATGGAAGAAAATTAGTTTTTATATTTTTTTGTTGTAGTTGTGAAGTAACGCAATGATTATAAATTTGAATGAAATGACTGTTATTATTACCGTTTCGAGCATCGGCCAAAAAATCAAAATCATCGTTCACATTGATGCCAATTTGGTCATCTGTAAAATTAAAAAATCATTATAGAATTAATATTAACTTGTTAAATATGATATAAACAATTAATTTTTTTTTTAATACATAATAAATATTAATAAATTTTTGAAAAATGATTGGTTATTTCTCGATTATTGATCTTAAACATAACAACAATAACAGTGCAAATGTAAACTTTAAAAATTTTTTGAAGCATTTTAATTTATGACTAACATATCTAATAAACAGAAAAAATTGTAGTGTTGTAATATCATATAGAATCATGTGCTTACATTACACTATAACAATATCTTTTTCCTGGTTCAGAAAGATGATTTGGAATGATTACCTTTATGTCAAACGTATATTTATGTAGCATTTAAATCCAAAGCTTCCAAATTATTTCAAGTTGTTTTAAATCATTTTATATTTTAAAAATTGAATTATTCTATTCTTATCAATATGATTTTACGCAACGAGGTTTTTAATTCTTCATACGATATAATTGACTAATAAATACCATTATATCATTATTGTAATAGAATAAAAGATTATTGAAATTAATAATTTATTATATTTAATGTGATACTTGCCATCTTCAGACAGATCACCTGCGACAACACGTGCTGCTTCAGCTAAGGGCTGATCAACAACATGAGCGGCAATCACATCTGTAAAAAAAAAATTATTATAACAGTATATTTCACAGCAGTAACAATCGAAGTTTTGATTTTTTAAATTTAGTATTCTTCAATTTAATCTAGAGATTTATTTTTAATTGAAAAAATTTTAGTTTAAATCATACTATTAGTAAAAGATTCAATGATCGCTATTATTATCAAAACAACCTTCACCATCGCGGTGTTTAATTTTTCATAAAATTTTTTTAATTAATATGTTTATTTCGTTTTAGAAACAAAATCAAAGATTTAAAACTTAAATGTATTATTATGCTACATTGTATACTAACCGTCTGGATTGACAGCATCTGCGGCATCAGGATTTGCTGCTTCAGCTAAGAGCTGACCAACATCATCAGCGACATTTACATCTGTCGAAAAATACATAAGCCTCAGTCTTTTTTTTTTCAATAACTTTACCATTTTTTTTTTCTTACAATTATTTTATAAAATGGTTTTAAAATGAATATTTTCAATCTAGAATCAAGACAATAAATAAAAATCATTATTTTGTTAAATATTAAGTTGCTGTATTATATCAATATAACTATAACCAATGCAGTGTTTAATTTTAAGCACGGAATTATTAATAAACAATTACGATTAAGTCATTATTACTAATGAAATCAAACATTTCTATAAGTCATTTTTATATTAAATATAAGCTTTTACCGTTTGCAATGACATTATCTGCGGCATCAAGATTTGCTGCTTCATCTAAGGGCTGACAAATATCATGAGCGGCAATCACATCTGTAAAAAAAAAAAAATTTATTATAACAGTATATTTTACAGCACTAACAATCAAGGTTTAATTTTTTTTTTTTTATTTTTTAAATATTAAATGTTTTAAAATTTTGTTCTGAGATTAATTTTTAATTGAAAAAATTTTAGTTCAAATCATACTATTTTAAATTATTCTATGATTGCTAATACTATCACTACTTCAATAATTTTTTTTTTTCTCAGTTATAATAAAATTAAATTGTCATAAAATTTATAGTTTTAATCATACCATCTTCATTTGCGTGACGTTCGACTTCCTCAACAGCAGCTACTTGCAAGTAGTCATGGTCTAACATCACAATATCGTTATCTGAAAATATGATTAATCACAATTATTTTAGCGAATTTTTTTATTAATACAATAAAATGCGTTATTAATGATTAATCGAAAGTACCTTCTTCTTGTAATTGCGCTTGTTGTTGTACATTATCAATGAGCAGAACCGAGCATCGAATCCTTTGTTGATCGCTATTATTTAATATATCATAACATGGCCGAACTTGTAATCTCAAACATCTCAAAATGTGGTCAATGTCAAAGGTATCATTTAAAAATTTCCTCCACAATTTTTCTATGTCTGGCTTTCCTCCTTGAAGAATTAAATGTGAAGTTGGACAATTTTTATTACACGGATCTTTCCCTTCATCTAATTTTTTTAGATTGCTTTCAGCACCATACGCTACGTACTGATTATATCCTATTATAAAATCATAATAATTTATTATTAAACTTTCATTGAATTAGCAAGCGATAGATATCCAAATTAACAAATATACTCACGTAAAATTTTCCAAATATCATTATTTCCGTGTTTATTACTGTACCAGTAGTTACTGAAAGATATTAAAGGTTGACCTTTCCACATCTTGTAATGACTTTAAGTCATTATAATTTGAAAAAATTACCGGTCCAACACCTTCCATCCATTTCTCCGCAAATAGAATTGAAGAACTCATCATAGCTTTGCTGCTCTTCTTGAGGAATAGATTCACGTATTTTCCGGTAACAAATAGTAATTTGTTCTGAAGGTAATAACGGTAACGCACACATTTTCTGTATAATTTCATCTTTGCGCAAAATATTAACTCCACGAAGACGTATCAAAAGATTCATTAACAATATGCTGGAACATATAAAACATCACTTAATAAAAATTAAATAACTTTAAGTTGTAGACTTGTTATATGAATATAGTTGGGTAGTTTAACTTTTTCGATACGGTACAGCTACAGCACTGTAAACACCCATGGAACGCCTACGTAGGAGGAGCACATTTCTACGGCCCATTTTATAAATAAGGTGGTAAGGACTTACATTACAGTAACTGAATAAGGTTCCTTTAACTAACTGCATCCAGGGAAACTCTTCTTTACAATCTTCATGCAATAACCGATCGTAATTGGGATATATCATTGTTACATTGGGCATGGTACTGTTTTAACTGCCTCAAAATTGGACGATAGCATTTATCACTAGCTGTTGCTATTAGTACTTATAGTACTACATATGCCTAAAATAATTATGCTAAAAAATTAAACTTTTATGTACACAGAAAAATAATAATAAAGCAATATTTGTTTATTTTTAAAAATAAAAAAGTTGGCTGTTGCTGGCCGTGTCCGATAATTCTGACGATTAATTTTTTATTCGTCCGATACTCGGACGATTAATTTTTTTTTTATTTCCAGTCCTGATACTCCGGACGATTAAATTCGTTTTATTCGTCCGATACCTGACGATTAATTTATTTTTATTCGTCCGGATATAAAAGCAAGTCTTATTATGTTGAACATTTCTCATTGAGTACCAAACATTCCCAAAATTATATAATATTGCAAATAGCTCCCCAAATTATAAGTGTATTTATATAGGTGCGATGCAGAGGTAAATAAAAATATTAAAAAGGAAGTGTAGCTAAATATATGAGTTATACTTTTTAAAAAAATAGAGAGGTAATTCAAGAAATGATAAAATATACAACATACACGAAGAGGTTATGTTTATGTTTTGTCTACATTCCATATAGAAAATAAGCTAGTTATAAAAATATAGTTTAATTCATTTTCAATAATTAATTGGATATAATTGATTGACATTTTAAAAGGACCTATAGAGGTAGGTGGAGAACAAATACAACTACCTCAACCAAATATTATTTAATATTTTAATTGTAATTAATGGTAATAGTTATAACAATGAAGCTGAAAGTTGGTGGTGTTTCTCTTTTAATGAATTATAAAAGTATTTATTTTAAAAGAAAAGTTAGTGCTTATAATGGATTTTTACACCAAATAAATTTTTTTATGAAAATTTGATAAGTTGTAAATAATTACATTATGTTATATTTAATTAATGTTTGTAGCTAATAATCAATTATCTGTAAGTAAGATTTTTATATTATTTTATGAATTCGCAGGTAGCAAGTGGTACCATTATTATTAACAATGTGAGGCATGTGATGTGAGGTGTGCTTTGGTCTCGAAATATTGGAATGAAGATTTTAAATACTAACATGCATATTTAATCCAATATCAATTATATTACCATAAATCTTATATAATTAAAAATAGAAAAATATGTGATGATTTGAAGCCAACTAATACATTAATATAGGAAAATTCCACAAAGAATAATGAGGTTTGTTGGAAGTCTTCAAATTAGAAAAGAAAATTAAAAATTAATGATTTTAATTTCAGAATGAATTTAGGATCTACTTTTCAACTACATCTGAACCATGTGTAATATGAGTGTAATGGTAATGTCAAAATGTAATCATACTATTTATCTTAGAGCCACAAAAAAAATTGGAAAATTTTTTATTGAATTCAATTTAACAGTTAATATTTATAAGATGAAATAGTGGATTTTAATTTAATAAAAGTATAATAGTTTTCTTTTGTCAGGTGAGTAATTGATGCCTACAAGTTTTAGAAACATGTACAAACATTAGTATATATCGTTCAGAAAAATGAAAATTTTTCAGTGTATAAGTTCTATTTTAAATTACTTCTAGTCAATATACAATGACGACGGAAACAATTTTATTATACTAAATAAAATTATTATAATAGTTTGAAGTTTTAGTAAATAAAACAATTCTATTTAATTAAATCGTAAATTATTGGCTATCATTGTTAAGTAAAAATAAAATAAGACAATGGAATTAAGTAAGATTAAATAATATTAAAATTAGCGCACAGGTAATAATTATTTTTTATTTTTTATAACAACTAAATAATAATGAGAATATCAATACAAATTGAAAAATTTCCCACATGTTCAAATTTGTAGAATATTTTTTTTATAACTTGTTTAAAAAAAATATCAAAAAATTATTACATGTGGTCTAACTTCACAGACATTAACATGAACTATTTTTACAATTATCGCACATCCACAATTTTTTTCTTGGTTTTTTTAACTGTCCTGTACATTTCAAGTGGTACCATTCCAAACAATAATCGCATCCGATGCTAATCTTCATTTTTTTATCTTTATTAAGTTCATTCTCGTCGATGGTTTTTTCTAAATCTAAATTGCAATACTTGCATTCCCATGAATCTAATTTTTTTTGCTCAAGCATTTTTTTCAATTTTTTTCCATCCGTTTTTAGTAAAATATCGGTTGATTAGTGATAAATCGACATTATCTTCTTCAATGATAGAAAAAGGCAGATCTTTATAATTTTTCGTTAAATCATTTTCATACATATTTTTTTTTTATTATTAAATATTTCTGTGATAACCTCTTCTTTTACTAACCATTGCAATATAATTTTGCGCTTATCTTCAGTTGATTTATTGATAAATGGCGTTTTGAGTGATTTTTTATCTTTTATAATTTTTTTAAGTCCGATCACTGTTTGATCTGTACCTCGGGGTCGTCCTCTTCTTTTCAGAGCCGGTTGCACAATAACATTAGACAATATACTTAATTTTTTCGTTGGCTCTATGGGTGTTGATACATTCGGCATGTATTTTTCATTTTCTTTTAATCCAGTGCTTTGACTTAATATGGCTCTATCATTGTTGTCATCAGAGCTGTCCGACAGCGCATTTCTCGTTCGGCGTTTTTTTATTTGTCGAGCATCATTATCGTCACTGCTATCGGAACTTGTGAAAGAAATTTGTTCTGTTCGTGGGGTGTCATGAATGATAATATTTGGAGAATCAGGATCTTTGTCATTAAAAGTGTCTTGTAAATGACCATCGTCATTGCTATCTGAATTTATAAGATCATTTTTTTCTTCTCGCGGATTCTCATGAACAATAATGTTTGGAGAATGAGGATTTTCATCATTGAAAGTTTCTTGTAAATCACTGTCTTCATTCCTATCTGAATTTATAGAATTATTAAGATTTTCATCAATTGAAGAATCTTTTAAATCTCTATCATCCTCCATTTGATTGTCAGAATCAGATTCAGTAACATCAGGTGAATTCGGTTCTGAGGAGTCCAGATGAATTGTTTGTTTATTTTTATTTGATTCTTTTATAATTACTACCTCTTGATTATTTTGCCAAGATTCTACTAAATTAACCAATACTTCAAATCTTTTTAAAAATAATTTAGTCCCTACTTCAGCCGCTAAAAGCAGGTAATTTTTAACAACTTCTAATGATTTTTTATATTTTTCATTTTCTGATAAAACTTTTGTTTGTATTGTGTCGAAGTAATAACAGGCCTCTGAATTGAAATTTCTTCTTGTGCCAAAGTTGAAAATACTCTCTGAGTATTGTAGTAATAATCACTGGTCCATCTTTTGTCACAAAGGTTTTCTTCAAATAAATTTTTTATTCTCAATTTTTCTCCTCACCATAAATATGTAAGTCTAAATTAGATAAAAAACAAATTGTAAATAATAAAACTAAACAATAAATATACTAACTTAACTTACCTGCATGGTAAAATCATTAGACGCGCTCTAAACAGTCACATTAGATGAAGATGTCGTAGATAGTTATGCCAGTAGGGCGTTAAATTTGTTGATAAACATTTAAATTTTCATTGTAAATTAATTCCAAATTATGCATTTTCTCTAGTTCTTTTTTGATGAAATTAAATGCATAATTTTAGACGTATTGGAGAATAACGATTATCTCTGGGAGAATCTTTTAGAAAAACTGAGAACTTTGTTACTTTGGTACGACTTGCTGCTTTTGTGATTTTTCTCTAATTGAGAGCATTCCGTACAAATTAATAATTTGTCTCACGAAATCTTCCAATGACAGATATTTATCTGCCATCTATTTTTTATTTTCGCATTTAATGCGATTCCAATCGATTATTAGTACCGTTCTCAAAGTTGTGTTGCACCGTAATCACGCTAGATAGAGACCACTTCAATTTTCGACATTCATGCCAGTTTTTATCGAAGTATTCCACGATTGACTGCGGCATTTTTTGAGTTCTTCTCATACAATTGAAAATAACGGTTCTTTCGGTCTTTGCATACACCAACTCCTTGAAGAATTCTTTTAGCTTCATCCCCTTTCTTTTTGCTGTTATGTTTCTTTTTTCTGATAGTGATTTCTCTATTAAAAGTCTCTGAGTGTATGAAATGCAACACATAATCAGATTCACTTCCAAAGGTAACAAACTGTCACGAATCGCGGCTCTTTCCCGTCAGATCTTTTACTTCTCCGTCATATCGCACTTAATTTTTTTCCAGTGAAGCGATGACATGCTTTAAAACAATTCATCATCCATGTAATGCTCGGTTTGTCTTCACACACTAAAAAATCGATACCCCCGCAATTTCTGGTACAGCCATTAGATTTTCGACTATATAATAGCAATAAACAGGTGCCCTAATATTTAATAATTTATATGTTGCGTCGATTCCAACGTACTCTTCGATAAAATTCCATGGTTGATCTTCATTTGCGGTGTATGCAAAAAAGACCTTTGAAAATATTATTATCCTCAATGAGAAAATTACAATCCGCTTGATAATCGTTTATTAAAATATTTTTTACAGCTTCTAATTGATTTTTTTTTTCCCCAGTGTACTTTAAATTATAGATGTCTTTTAATAATACCAAACTTTTTCCAGTTTGTTTTATAATTAGATCTTTAATTGTTGTTTTATTGGCTTTTAAGTTTATCAGTTCCCTTAACCTTTTCTTTAACTTTGGAGTCATCCGTCGAGTTTGAGGCAAGTGTTCATACAATTGTTTCGTCGTAAGATGATTATGATGTAAGTCGATTCTTTCGATATGAACAAACCGTTTTCCATCATCACTCACATTAACGTGAAATGTAAGCTGGGCATTCCTTTTGGAAGGTACTTGACGATCTCTCTCCTCTTCCTGCTGGTTTAAAATTTCTTTCCGCCATGAATGCAATTATATTTTAAAAAATAATACTTCAAATTTTTATCAATAGGTTCCTTTGTAGACCGTTTTTTTCGACAATCGTTCGATGGTCGAAGAATCAGTGTAAAAAAAATAATTTTAATCAATTTTGATATTCCTTTATTTCTTTTTTGTAATTCTTCATGTGACTTGAAACTTTCTCATTCAATTTTAAATTCGCATTTTCTTCATTAGTATTTTCTCCAATAGCATTTTCTTTTTAATAGCATTTTCTTTAATAGCATTTTCGCCGATAGCATTTTCTTCAATAGCATTTTCATCACTATCTTCTTCAATTGTAGATTCTTCATTAATGTCATCTAAATTTAATAAATAAATAAAATTTTTACTTTTATTATTTTATTATTGATCATAAATATTTTGATTATAAGTAGCAGACGTCTGTTATATGATAAATAAAATAATAAATACTTACCCAGTTTCGTAGATAGAAATAAAAAGATGTTTAATTATAAATTAATTTATACAATTATTATTACAATTGATTTTTACTTATTTACAAAACTGACATTCATTTGAATTTGTTTATTCAGCATTTTCATTCAGTTTAATTTTTATAAAAAAAAAAATAAAATATTTGGTATGTTTATATGTATACTAT
>NC_058158.1:20948897-20954424 GCF_020080835.1 Cotesia glomerata | reverse complement strand
TTTGGATTCATTGGGTCTGGACCGAAAATTGACGATTTTCCGAAAGAGGGTACTTCCTTAAAGTATTCAAATCGACTTTATTTTTCAAAAAACCATATTTTGAGTTACTTTTCCACGAAAATCACTGTATAAACACGGCTTGCACGAATTCTGATGGTTATATTCGAGAAATTACTGATTATTTTGGATTCATTGCGTTTGGACCGAAAATCGACGATTTTCCGAGTGAGGGTACTTCCTTAAAGTATTCAAATCGACTTTATTTTTTAAAGAACATTATTTTAAGTAATTTTTTCACAGAAATCACTGTATAAACATGGCTTGCACAAATTCTGATGGTTATATTCGAGAAATTACTGATTATTTTTGATTCATTGCGTTTGGACCGAAAATCGACAATTTTCCCAAGTAAAAGTACTTCCTTAAAGTATTCAAACCGACTTTATTTTTAGAAGAACATTATTTTAAGTAATTTTTTCACAGAAATCACTGTATAAACATGGCTTGCACCAATTCCGATGGTTATATTCGAGAAATTACTAATTATTTTGGATATATTGGGTCTGGACCGAAAATCGACGATTTTTCGAGTGAGGGTACTTCCTTAAAGTATTCAAATCGACTTTATGTTTCAAGGAACATTATTTTTAGTAATAAATTTACAGAAATCACTGTATAAACATGGCTTGCACGAATTCTGATGGTTATATTCGAGAAATTACTAATTATTTTGGATTCATTGCGTTTAGACCGAAAATCGACGATTTTCAGAAAGATGGTACTACCTTAAAGTATTCAAATCGACTTTATTTTCATAAGAACATTATTTTTAGTAATTTTTTAGAAGAAAACACTCTATAAACATGGCTTGCACGAATTCTAATGGTTATATTCGAGAAATTACTAATTATTTTGGATTCATTGGGTCTGGACCAAAAATCGACGATTTTTCGAGTGAAGGTATTTCCTTAAAGTATTCAAATCGACTTTATTTTTTAAAGAACATTATTTTAGGTGATTTTTGCACAGAAATCACTGTATAAACGTGGCTTGCACTAATTCTCATGGTAATATTCGAGAAATTACTGATTATTTTGGATTCATTGCGTTTGGACCGTAAATCGACGATTTTCCGGGTAAGAGTACTATCGTAAAGTATTCAAATCGACTTTATTTTTTAAAGAACATTATTTTAAGTGATTTATTTACAGAAATCACTGTATAAACATGGCTTGCACTAATTCTCATGGTAATATTCGAGAAATTACGGATTACTTTGGATTCATTGGGTCTGGACCGAAATTCGACGACTTTCCGAAAGAGGGTACTTCTTTAAAGTATTCAAATCGACTTTATTTTTCAAGGAACATTATTTTAAGTAATTTATTCACAGAAATCACTGTATAAACATGGTTGCACTAATTCTCATGGTAATATTCGAGAAATTACTGATTACCTTGGATTTATTGCGTTTGGACCAAAAATCGACGATTTTCCAGGTAAGGGTACTATCGTAAAGTATTCAAATCGACTTTATTTTTTAAAGAACATTATTCTAAGTAATTTTTTAACAGAAATCACTGTATAAACGTGGCTTGCACTAATTCTCATGGTAATATTCGAGAAATTACTGATTACTTTGGATTCATTGGGTCTGGACCGAAATTTGACGATTTTCCGAAAGAGGGTACTTCCTCAAAGTATTCAAATCGACTTTATTTTTCGAGGAACATTATTTTGAGTAACTTTTCCACAGAAATTACTGTATAAACATGGCTTGCACGAATTCTGATGGTTATATTCGAGAAATTACTGATTACTTTGGATTTATTGCGTTTTGATGGAAAATCGACGATTTTCCGATAGAGGGTACTTCATTAAAGTATTCAAATCGACTTTATTTTTTCAAGAACATGATTTTTAATAATTTATTCACATAAATCACTGTATAAACATGGTTTGCACTGATTCTCATGGTAATATTCAAGAAATTACTGATTATTTTGGATTCATTGCGTTTGGACCAAAAATAGACGATTTTCCAGGTACGGGTACTATCGTAAAGTATTAAAATCGACTTTATTTTTTAAAGAACATTATTTTAAGTAATTTTTACACAGAAATCACTGTATAAACATTGCTTGCACTTATTCTCATGGTAATATTCGAGAAATTACTATTTATTTGAGATTCATTGCGTTTGGACCGAAAATCGACAATTTTCCGGGTAAGAGTACTATCGTTAAGTGTTCAAATCGACTTTATTTTTTAAAGAACATTATTTTAGGTAATTTTTTACAGAAATCACTGTTTGAACATGGCTTTCACAAATTCTGATGGTTATATTCGAAGAATTATAGATAACTTTGGATTCATTGCGTTTGGACCGAAAATCGACGATTTTCCGAGTCAGGGTACTTCCTTAAAGTACTCAAATCGACTTTATTTTTGAGGGAACATTATTTTAAGTAATTTTTGCTCGGAAATCACTGTATAAACATGGCTTGCACGAATTCTAATGGTTATATTCGAGAAATTACAGATAATTTTGATTCTTTGCGTTTGGACCGAAAATCGACGATTTTCCAGGTAAGGGTACTATCGTAAAGTATTCAAATCGACTTTATTTTTAAAGAACATTATTTTACATTATTACTTCTTAGAAATCACGATATAAACATGGCTTGCACGAATTCTGATGGTTATATTCGAGACATTACTGATTATTTTTGATTCATTGCGTTTGGACCGAAAATCGACGATTGTTCAGGTAAGGGTACTACGGTAGAGTATTCAAATCAACTTTATTTTTCAAGAATCAATATTTTAAGTAATTTTTTCACAGAAATCACTGTATAAACATGGCTTGCAGAAATTCTAATGGTTATATTCGAGAAATTACTAATTATTTTGAATTCATTGGGTCTGGACCGAAAATCGACGATTTTCCGAAAGAGGGTACTTCCTTAAAGTATTCAAATCGACTTCATTTTCTAAAGAACATTATTCTAAGTATTTTTTTCACAGAAATCACTGTATAAACATGGCTTGTACGAATTCTAATGGTTATATTCGGGAAATTACTGATTATTTTGGATTCATTGCGTTTGGACCGTAAATCGACGATTTTCCAGGTAAGGGTACTATTGTAAAGTATTCAAATCGACTTTATTTTTTAAAGAACATTATTTTAAGTAATTTTTTCAAAGGAATCACTGTATAAACATGGCTTGCACTGATTCTCATGGTAATATTCGAGAAATTACTGATTATTTCGGATTTATTGCATTTGGACCGAAAATCGACGATTTTCCAGGTAAGGGTACTATCGTAAAGTATTCAAATCGACTTTATTTTTCAAGGAACATTATTTTAAGTAATTTTTTCACAGAAATCACTGTATAAACATGGCTTGCACGAATTCTGATAGTTATATTCGAGAAATTACTGATTTTTTTGGATTCATTGGGTCTGGATCGAAAATCGACGATTTTCCGAAAGAGGGTACTTCCTTAAAGTATTCAAATCGACTTTATTTTTTTAAGAACATTATTTTAAGTAATTTTTTCACAGAAATCACTGTATAAACATGGCTTGCACGAATTCTAATGGTTATATTCGAGAAATTACTGATTATTTTGGATTCATTGCGTTTGGACCGAAAATCGACGATTTTCCAGGTGAGGGTACTATCGTAAAGTATTCAAATCGACTTTATTTTTTATAGAACATTATTTTGAGTATGTTTTTCACAGAAATCACTGTATAAACATAGCTTGCACAAATTCTGATGGTTATATTCGAAGAATTATAGATTACTTTGGATTCATTGCGTTTGGACCGAAAATCGACGATTTTCCGAGTGAGAGTTCTTCCTTAAGGTATTCAAATCGACTTTATTTCTTAAAGAACATTATTTTGAGTAATTTTTCCACAGAAATCACTATATAAACATGGCTTGCACGAATTCTGATGGTTATCTTCGAGAAATTACTGATTATTTTGGATTCATTGCGTTTAGACCGAAAATCGACGATTTTCCGAGTGAGAGTACTTCCTTAAGGTATTCAAATCGACTTTATTTTTTAAAGAACATTATTTTGAGTAACTTTTCCACAGAAATCACTGTATAAACATGGCTTGCACGAATTCTAATGGTTATATACAAAGAATTATAGATAATTTTGGATTTATTGCGATTGGACCGAAAATCAACGATATTCCGAGTCAGGGTACTTCCTTAAAGTACTCAAATCGACTTTATTTTTGAGGGAACATTATTTTAAGTAATTTTTGCCCGGAAATCACTGTATAAACATGGCTTGCACGAATTCTAATGGTTATATTCGAGAAATTACAGATAATTTTGGATTCATTGCGTTTGGACCGAAAATCGACGATTTTCCAGGTAAGGGTACTATCGTAAAGTATTCAAATCGACTTTATTTTTTAAAGAACATTATTTTACATTATCACTTCTTAGAAATCACGATATAAACATGGCTTGCACAAATTCTGATGGTTATATTCAAGAACCTACTGATTTTTTCGGATTCATTGCGTTTGGACCGAAAATCGACGATTTTCCAGGTAAGGGTACTATCGTAAAGTATTCAAATCGACTTTATTTTTTAAAGAACATTATTTTAAGTAATTTTTTCACAGAAATCACGTTATAAACATAGCTTGCACAAATTCTGATGGTTATATTCGAAGAATTATAGATAACTTTGGATTCATTGCGTTTGGACCGAAAATCGACGATTTTCCGAGTGAGGGTACTTCCTTAAAGTATTCAAATCGACTTTATTTTTCAAGGAACATTATTTTGAGTTATTCTTTCACAGAAATCACTGTATAAACATGGCATGCACGAATTCTGATGGTTTTATTCGATAAATTACTGATTTTTTTGGATTCATTGAGTTTGGACGAAAAATCGACGATTTTCAAGGTAAGGGTACTATCGTAAAGTATTCAAATCGACTTTATTTTTCATAGAACATTATTTTTAGTAATTTTTTCACAGAAAACACTCTATAAACATGGCTTGCACGAATTCTGATGGTAATATTCGAGAAATTACTGATAACTTTGGATTTATTGCGTTTGGACCGATAATCGACGATTTTCCGAGTGAGGGTGGTTCCTTAAAATATTCAAATCGACTTTATTTTTTAAAGAACATTATTTTCAGTAACTTTTAAACAGAAATCACTGTATAAACATGGCTTGCACTAATTCTCATGGTAATATTCGAGAAATTACTGATTACCTTGGATTTATTGCGTTTGGACCGAAAATCGACGATTTACCGAGTGAGGGTACTTCCTTAAAGTATTCAAATCGACTTTACTTTTTAAAGAACATTATTTTCAGTAATTTTTTCACAGAAATCACTGTATAAACATGGCTTGCACAAATTCTGATGGTTATATTCGTGACGTTCACGTAAAAACGCCAGAAAAGCGTTTCACGATAAATGCGAAAACGGTTAAACACCAGAATGAACTAAAGCAAGTACTGA
>NC_058158.1:20819304-20948797 GCF_020080835.1 Cotesia glomerata | reverse complement strand
GGTGATTATTTTAAAAATTTCAATTTTAAATTTTGCACGTCATTGGTAATAAATTTCGGTTGGTTGGGTTAATTTCTCGTGAGGGGTCAAAAATTTTTTTTACCAAGTGTAAAATTTAATTTGGAAGCGAAATTGAGCTGAAAGACATAGTCATGTAAACAAGGTGATTATTTTAAAAATTTAATTCTGAGATTTTAACTTAATTGGTAATACGTATTGTCTGGGGGGGCTTATTTTTCGTAAAGAGACTTAAATTTTTGTACCAAGTCTAAAATTTAATTTAGAAGCAAATTGAGCTGAAACATATAGTCATGTGAACATGGTGATTATTTTTTAAATTTAATTCTGAGATTTTATCTCAATTAGTAATAAGTATTGTCTGGGGGGGCTAACTTCTCTAGAGAAAACTTAAATTTTTTCTACCAATTGTAAAATTAAATTTGGAAACGGTATTTAGTTAAAATATTTTGTCATGTGACGCAGTTGTTTATTTTAAAAATTTAACCTGGTCAGTAATAAGTGCCCCTCAAAAAAATTAGTTAATTTTGGTTAATGTTGATTGCTAGGTGAAAATCTTTATTACTACGTCAAAACTTAAGTTTAAAAGGAGATTGAGCTGGAGTATTTAGTCATGTGAACCAGGTGATTATTTTGAAAATTTAATCCTGAGATTTTAACTTTCTTGGTAATAAGTATTGTCTGGGGGGGCTAATTTCTCTTAAGGAGACTTAAATTTTTTTTACCAAGTGTAAAATTAAAATTGAAATGGAATTCAGCCAAAATATGTTGTCATGTGACGCAGTTGTTTATTTTAAAAATTTAAGGCGGTCAGTAATAAGTACTACTCAAGAAAATTTGTAAAAATTGGTTGCTAGGTTAAAATTTTTATGACTAAGTCAAAAATTGAGTTTAAAAGGAGATTGAGCTGGAGTATTTAGTAATGTGAACCAGGTGATTATTTTAAAAACTTCAATTTTAAATTTTGCACGTAATTGGTAATAAATTTCGGCTGGTCGGGTTGATTTCTCGTGATGAGCCGAAAATTTTTTTTACCAAGTGTAAAATTTAATTTGGAAGTGAAATTGAGCTGAAAGACATAGTCATGTGAACAAGGTGATTATTTTAAAAATTTAATTCTGAGATTTTAACTTTCTTGGTAATAAGTATTGTCTGGGGGGGCTAACTTCTCTAGAGAGGACTTAAATTTTTTTTACCAAGTGTAAAATTAAATTTGAAATGGAATTCATCTAAAATATTTTGTCATGTGACGTAGTTGTTTATTTTAAAAATTTAAGGTGGTCAGTAATAAGTACTACTTAAGAAAATTTGTTAAAATTGGTTGCTAGGTGAAAATGTTTATGACTAAGTCAAAAATTGAGTTTAAAAGGAGATTGAGCTGGAGTATTTAGTAATGTGAACTAGGTGATTATTTTAAAAATTTCAATTTCAAATTTTGTACGTAATTGGTAATAAATTTCGGTAGGTCGGGTTCATTTCTCGTGAGGGGTCAAAAATTTTTTTTACCAAGTGTAAAATTTTATTTGGTAGCGAAATTGAGCTGAAAGACATAGTCATGTGAACCCGGTGGATATTTTAAAAATTTTACTCTGAGATTTTAACTCTATTGGTAATAAGTATTGTCTGAGCGGGCTTATTTCTCGTAAAGAGACTTAAATTTTTTTACCAAGTCTAAAATTTAATTTAGAAGCAAATTGAGCTGAAACATATAGTCATGTGAACATGGTGATTATTTCTCAAATTTAATTCTGAGATTTTATCTCAAATAGTAATAAGATTTGTCTGGGGGGGCTAATTTCTCTCGAGGAGACTTAAATTTTTTTTACCAAGTGTAAAATTAAAATTGAAATGGAATTCAGCCAAAATATGTTGTCATGTGACGCAGTTGTTTATTTTAAAAATTTAAGGCGGTCAGTAATAAGTACTACTCAAGAAAATTTGTAAAAATTGGTTGCTAGGTTAAAATTTTTATGACTAAGTCAAAAATTGAGTTTAAAAGGAGATTGAGCTGGAGTATTTAGTAATGTGAACTAGGTGATTATTTTAAAAATTTCAATTTCAAATTTTGTACGTAATTGGTAATAAATTTCGGTTGGTTGGGTTAATTTCTCGTGATGGGCCGGAAATTTTTTTTACCAAGTGTAAAATTTAATTTGGAAGTGAAATTGAGCTGAAAGACATAGTCATGTAAACAAGGTGATTATTTTAAAAATTTAATTCTGAGATTTTAACTTAATTGGTAATACGTATTGTCTGGGGGGGCTTATTTTTCGTAAAGAGACTTAAATTTTTGTACCAAGTCTAAAATTTAATTTAGAAGCAAATTGAGCTGAAACATATAGTCATGTGAACATGGTGATTATTTTTTAAATTTAATTCTGAGATTTTATCTCAATTAGTAATAAGTATTGTCTGGGGGGGCTAATTTTCTTGAGAAGACTTAAATTTTTTTTACCAAGTGTAAAATTAAATTTGAAATGGAATTCAGCCAAAATATGTTGTCATGTGACGCAGTTGTTTATTTTAAAAATTTAAGGCGGTCAGTAATAAGTACTACTCAAGAAAATTTGTAAAAATTGGTTGCTAGGTTAAAATTTTTATGACTAAGTCAAAAATTGAGTTTAAAAGGAGATTGAGCTGGGTATTTAGTAATGTGAACCAGGTGATTATTTTAAAAACTTCAATTTTAAATTTTGCACGTAATTGGTAATAAATTTCGGCTGGTTGGGTTAATTTCGTGATGGGCCGGAAAATTTTTTACCAAGTGTAAAATTTAATTTGGAAGTGAAATTGAGCTGAAAGACATAGTCATGTAAACAAGGTGATTATTTTAAAATTTAATTCCTGAGATTTTAACTTTCTTGGTAATAAGTATGGTCTGGGTGTGCTAACTTCTCTAGAGAGGACTTAAATTTTTTTTACCAAGTGTAAAATTAAATTTGAAATGGAATTCATCTAAAATATTTTGTCATGTGACGCAGTTGTTTATTTTAAAAATTTAAGGCGGTCAGTAATAAGTACTACTCAAGAAAATTTGTAAAAATTGGTTGCTAGGTTAAAATTTTTATGACTAAGTCAAAAATTGAGTTTAAAAGGAGATTGAGCTGGAGTATTTAGTAATGTGAACCAGGTGATTATTTTAAAAACTTCAATTTTAAATTTTGCACGTAATTGGTAATAAATTTCGGCTGGTCGGGTTGATTTCTCGTGATGAGCCGAAAATTTTTTTTACCAAGTGTAAAATTTAATTTGGAAGTGAAATTGAGCTGAAAGACATAGTCATGTGAACAAGGTGATTATTTCAAAAATTTAATTCTGAAATTTTAACTTTCTTGGTAATAAGTATCGTCTGGGGGGGCTAACTTCTCTAGAGAAGACTTTAATTTTTTTTACCAAGTGTAAAATTAAATTTGAAATAGAATTCATCTAAAATATTTTGTCATGTGACGTAGTTGTTTATTTTAAAAATTTAAGGTGGTCAGTAATAAGTACTACTTAAGAAAATTTGTTAAAATTGGTTGCTAGGTGAAAATGTTTATGACTAAGTCAAAAATTGAGTTTAAAAGGAGATTGAGCTGGAGTATTTAGTAATGTGAACTAGGTGATTATTTTAAAAATTTCAATTTCAAATTTTGTACGTAATTGGTAATAAATTTCGGTAGGTCGGGTTCATTTCTCGTGAGGGGTCAAAAATTTTTTTTACCAAGTGTAAAATTTTATTTGGTAGCGAAATTGAGCTGAAAGACATAGTCATGTGAACCAGGTGGATATTTTAAAAATTTTACTCTGAGAT
Organism: Cotesia glomerata; assembly: GCF_020080835.1. Taxonomy (NCBI): domain Eukaryota; kingdom Metazoa; phylum Arthropoda; class Insecta; order Hymenoptera; family Braconidae; genus Cotesia; species Cotesia glomerata. Next base: position 20,944,986 of record NC_058158.1, on the reverse strand, counting down.
TTTAACTCTATTGGTAATAAGTATTGTCTGAGCGGGCTTATTTCTCGTAAAGAGACTTAAATTTTTTTACCAAGTCTAAAATTTAATTTAGAAGCAAATTGAGCTGAAACATATAGTCATGTGAACATGGTGATTATTTCTCAAATTTAATTCTGAGATTTTATCTCAAATAGTAATAAGATTTGTCTGGGGGGGCTAATTTCTCTTAAGGAGACTTAAATTTTTTTTACCAAGTGTAAAATTAAAATTGAAATGGAATTCAGCCAAAATATGTTGTCATGTGACGCAGTTGTTTATTTTAAAAATTTAAGGCGGTCAGTAATAAGTACTACTCAAGAAAATTTGTAAAAATTGGTTGCTAGGTTAAAATTTTTATGACTAAGTCAAAAATTGAGTTTAAAAGGAGATTGAGCTGGAGTATTTAGTAATGTGAACCAGGTGATTATTTTAAAAACTTCAATTTTAAATTTTGCACGTAATTGGTAATAAATTTCGGCTGGTCGGGTTGATTTCTCGTGATGAGCCGAAAATTTTTTTTACCAAGTGTAAAATTTAATTTGGAAGTGAAATTGAGCTGAAAGACATAGTCATGTGAACAAGGTGATTATTTTAAAAATTTAATTCTGAGATTTTAACTTTCTTGGTAATAAGTATTGTCTGGGGGGGCTAACTTCTCTAGAGAGGACTTAAATTTTTTTTACCAAGTGTAAAATTAAATTTGAAATGGAATTCATCTAAAATATTTTGTCATGTGACGTAGTTGTTTATTTTAAAAATTTAAGGTGGTCAGTAATAAGTACTACTTAAGAAAATTTGTTAAAATTGGTTGCTAGGTGAAAATGTTTATGACTAAGTCAAAAATTGAGTTTAAAAGGAGATTGAGCTGGAGTATTTAGTAATGTGAACTAGGTGATTATTTTAAAAATTTCAATTTCAAATTTTGTACGTAATTGGTAATAAATTTCGGTAGGTCGGGTTCATTTCTCGTGAGGGGTCAAAAATTTTTTTTACCAAGTGTAAAATTTAATTTGGTAGCGAAATTGAGCTGAAAGACATAGTCATGTGCACCAGGTGATTATTTTGAAAATTTAATCCTGAGATTTTAACTTTCTTGGTAATAAGTATTGTCTGGGGGGGCTAACTTTTCTTGAGGAGACTTTAATTTTTTTTACCAAGTGTAAAATTAAATTTGAAATAGAATTCATCTAAAATATTTTGTCATGTGACGTAGTTGTTTATTTTAAAAATTTAAGGCGGTCAGTAATAAGTACTACTCAAGAAAATTTGTTAAAATTAGTTGCTAGGTGAAAATGTTTATGACTAAGTCAAAAATTGAGTTTAAAAGGAGATTGAGCTGGAGTATTTAGTAATGTGAACTAGGTGATTATTTTAAAAATTTCAATTTCAAATTTTGTACGTAATTGGTAATAAATTTCGGTAGGTCGGGTTCATTTCTCGTGAGGGGTCAAAAATTTTTTTTACCAAGTGTAAAATTTAATTTGGTAGCGAAATTGAGCTGAAAGACATAGTCATGTGAACCAGGTGGATATTTTAAAAATTTTACTCTGAGATTTTAACTCTATTGGTAAGAAGTATTGTCTGAGCGGGCTTATTTCTCGTAAAGAGACTTAAATTTTTTTACCAAGTCTAAAATTTAATTTAGAAGCAAATTGAGCTGAAACATATAGTCATGTGAACATGGTGATTATTTCTCAAATTTAATTCTGAGATTTCATCTCAAATAGTAATAAGATTTGTCTGGGGGGGCTAATTTCTCTTGAGGAGACTTAAATTTTTTTTACCAAGTGTAAAATTAAAATTGAAATGGAATTCAGCCAAAATATGTTGTCATGTGACGCAGTTGTTTATTTTGAAAATTTAAGGCGGTCAGTAATAAGTACTACTCAAGAAAATTTCTGAACATTGGTTGCTAGGTTAAAATTTTTATGACTAAGTAAAAAATTGAGTTTAAAAGGAAATTGAGCTGGAGTATTTAGTAATGTGAACCAGGTGATTATTTTAAAAACTTCAATTTTTAATTTTGCACGTAATTGGTAATAAATTTCGGTAGGTCGGATTCATTTCTCGTGAGGGGTCAAAAATTTTTTTTACCAAGTGTAAAATTTAATTTGGTAGCTAAATTGAGCTGAAAGACATAGTCATGTGAACCAGGTGATTATTTTGAAAATTTAATCCTAAGATTTTAACTTTCTTGGTAATAAGTATTGCCTGGGGGCTTATTTTTCGTAAAGAGACTTAAATTTTTTACCAAGTCTAAAATTTAATTTAAAGCAAATTGAGCTGAAACATATAGTCATGTGAACATGGTGATTATTTTTAAATTTAATTCTGAGATTTTATCTCAATAGTAATAAGATTTGTCTGGGGGCTAATTTCTCTAGGAGACTTAAATTTTTTTTTTACCAAGTGTAAAATTAAAATTGGAAATGGAATCAGCCAAAATATGTTGTCATGTGACGCAGTTGTTTATTTTAAAAATTTAAGGCGGTTAACACTACTTAAGAAAATTTGTCATAAGGGTTAAAATTATGACTAAGTCAAAATTGAGTTTATGAGATTGAGCTGGAGTATTTAGTAATGTGAACTAGGTGATTATTTTAATCTTTAATTTTGCACGTAATTGGTCAATTTCTCGTGAGGGGTCAAAATTTTTTAAAATTAATTTGAAGGAGATTGAGCTGAAAGACATAGTCATGTGAACCAGGTGATTATTTTGAAAATTTAATCCTAAGATTTTAACTTTCTTGGTAATAAGTATTGTCTGGGGGGGCTAACTTTTCTTGAGGAGACTTAAATTTTTTTTACCAAGTGTAAAATTAAATTTAAAATGGAATTCATCTAAAATATTTTGTCGTGTGACGTAGTTGTTTATTTAAAAGATTTAAGGTGGTCAGTAATAAGTACTACTTAAGAAAATTTGTAAAATTTGGTTGCTAGGTTAAAATTTTTATGACTAAGTCAAAAATTGAGTTTAAAAGGAGATTGATCTGGAGTATTTAGTAATGTGAACCAGGTGATTATTTTAAAAATTTCAATTTTAAATTTTGTACGTTATTGGTAATAAATTTCGGTAGGTCGGGTTCATTTCTCGTGAGGGGTCATAAATTTTTTTTACCAAGTGTTAAATTTAATTTGGTAGCAAAATTGAGCTGAAAGACATAGTCATGTGAACCAGGTGAATATTTTAAAAATTTCAATTTCAAATTTTGTACGTTATTGGTAATAAATTTCGGTAGGTCGGGTTCATTTCTCGTGAGAGGTCATAAATTTTTTTTACCAAGTGTAAAATTCAATTTGAAAGCGAAATTGAGCTGAAAGACATAGTCATGTGTACAAGGTGATTATTTTAAAAATTTAATTCTGAGATTTTAACTTTCTTGGTAATAAGTATTGTCTGGGGGGGCTAACTTCTCTAGAGAGGACTTAAATTTTTTTTACCAAGTGTAAAATTAAATTTGAAATGGAATTCATCTAAAATATTTTGTCATGTGACGTAGTTGTTTATTTAATAAATTTAAGGTGGTCAGTAATAAGTACTACTTAAGAAAATTTGTAAAAATTGGTTGCTAGATGAAAATTTTTATGACTAAATCAAAAATTGAGTTTGAAAGGAGATTGAGCAGGAGTATTTAGTAATGTGAACTAGGTGATTATTTTAAAAATTTCAATTTCAAATTTTGTACGTAATTGGTAATAAATTTCGGTAGGTCGGATTCATTTCTCTTGAGGGGTCAAAAATTTTTTTTACCAAGTGTAAAATTTAATTTGGTAGCGAAATTGAGCTGAAAGACATAGTCATGTGAACAAGGTGATTATTTTAAAAATTTAATTCTGAGATTTTAAATTTCTTGGTAATAAGTATTGTCTGAGCGAGCTTATTTCTCGAAAAGAGACTTAAATTTTTTTACCAAGTCTAAAATTTAATTTAGAAGCAAATTGAGCTGAAACATATAGTCATGTGAACATGGTGATTATTTCTCAAATTTAATTCTGAGATTTTATCTCAAATAGTAATAAGATTTGTCTGGGGGGGCTAATTTCTCTCGAGGAGACTTAAATTTTTTTTACCAAGTGTAAAATTAAAATTGAAATGGAATTCAGCCAAAATATGTTGTCATGTGACGCAGTTGTTTATTTTAAAAATTTAAGGCGGTCAGTAATAAGTACTACTCAAGAAAATTTGTAAAAATTGGTTGCTAGGTTAAAATTTTTATGACTAAGTCAAAAATTGAGTTTAAAAGGAAATTGAGCTGGAGCATTTAGTAATGTGAACCAGGTGATTATTTTAAAAACTTCAATTTTAAATTTTGCACGTAATTGGTAATAAATTTCGGTTGGTCAGGTTAATTTCTCGTGATGGGCCGAAAATTTTTTTTACCAAGTGTAAAATTGTCTGGGGGGCTAATTTCTTTTGAGAAGACTTAATTTTTTTTACTAAGTGTAAAATTCTATTTTGAAGCGAAATGGAGCTGAAAGACATAGTCATGTAAACCGGGTGATTATTTTAAAAATTTTATTTTGAGACTTTAACGTGGTTTGTCACGAATATTGTCTGGGCGGGATAATTTCTCTTGAGGAAACTTAAATTTTTTTAACAAGTAAAAAATTAAGTTTGGAAGCAGAAATTAGCTGCAGTATTTTGTCATGTGAGCCAGGTGATTTTTTTAAAAATTCCATTTTGCTACTTGGTCGTAGTCGGTGACGAATATATTCTATGGGGGCTCAATTCGCTTGAGGAGACTTTAATTTTTTTTACCAAGTAAAAAATTAAGTTTGGAAGCAGAAATAAGCTGCAGTATTTTGTCATTTGAGCCAGGTGATTATTTTAAAAGTCAAACTAAATCAGTATTTTTGGTGTAATGTAAAACATTTCAACTATTTATTTTTAAATAATTACGAAAATCTTCGTTCTACTCATTACTCACTACTGTTTAGCTTGCTATAAGTTTTGTAAAAGCGTACGTCATCGAGCTTTTCTGTTCTGATGTCAGTACGGCTTTTTACTGGTGGAATTTTTGCCATGAACAATTATTCCATGTTTTCAAAACTATTAAGCCTGCTTTTAGTGTGATAGTAGTGAGTATGTTATCAGATTTTCAAGTTTTGACACATGTGCAGCTTCTTTTTCTGATGTCATGTTTATATTTTGAAAATGTTATTTGTTCTTAGAAAGTAATGGGCTTGCTTTGAGTTATTCAAAATCGTGTACGCTATCAAAACTTTCTAGTTTTGATTTTAGTACGGTTCATTTTTTCGATAGAATATATTTTCAACATATAATCACTTTTCAAATGCTTCCGTATTCGCTTTTATAATTTGTTATTATAGTATGCTAGAAGTGTGTATAGCAGCAAATTTTTAAGCTTACTATTAATGCTGCTTTATTGAATGTGCACATAAAAAATGTAATTTATTTGTATCCTATAAACAAAGTTGTAACTTAGTGTAGTGAAAATGTCTCAGTGGAATAATTATTCAAAATAATGTGTTCAATTTATTGTCTCTGTATGAGAGAAAATTAAATTTTTACATTTTTACAACGATAGTTAATCCACTCCGAGGAAATTTTACACCTTTTTTTCACACTAAGCTGTATAAAACCTTTGGATCCATTATTACATCAACATTTTTTATCGTGTATCTGCCTACGTGCTTGCTATCGATATTGCGCTTATTATTCATATTATTTTCTTATCTGAATCAATTTTTCTGCCAGGAGTAAATAAAAAATTAGTAGAACAGATAGAACTATATCTAAACAAACTTGAAAATTAGTTTGTTTAAAATTATTCTAATTTTTTCTACTATTTATTTTTTGTTTCAAATCAATAGTTACTTTGATTTTTACTCTTTATGTAAAGCTTGCTGTAAAAAAGAAATCATTTTAGAAGTTTCGCAATTAAAATGTCTTATTTTCATAGTAAATTGCTTACAAGAAAAAAGAGACATTTTGCGAAACTTAGTTGAACTTTACCGCTTTTTGTTATTCGAATTGTTATGTTACATCAAATCCACTTGATGTCGCTAGCATACAATTTTAACATGTATCGATATTGTAGTGACGTTCGATTTCTAAATCTCGACTTATATTGGCGGCGCTGCAAACCTTGGGTGGGGGGCCGGTAACCCTATTACAGAACACTTCATACGCTCTTAAATAGTATGGAAAAACTTCTATATTGACATTTTACGTTCATAACTATATGGGAAAACCACAGAAAACACGACTGGTACGGAGGCTGGCAATGAAACGCACATATTTTAAGTTTATCATCAATGAATAATATTGGAGCGCGCCGGAATCAAACCCTGGTCTCACTCGTTCGAAATGCAGGTACCGAGCCGATTGAGCTATTGCTAATCCTAAATAATAAATTATTAATTTTGAACTGTGAAAATTAATTTAATATCATCAATGATAAATTTTAATTAATAAAAATTAATTATATTAATTACATTATTAATTTTTTGTTTGAAATTAAATTTCAGATCATAAATAATTACTTTTTAAATGTGTAAATTAATTAAAGACTATAAATTACCACTTTTATACTATAATATTGAATTTTGAATATTTAAAATAAATTTTTTTTTAATAAAAATTAATTTATGATCATAAACAATAGATTGTATATTATTTAAAATAATTTCATATTGAAAAAATTAATTTTATATTATATAAATTAATCACATTGGATATATAATGTAACGTGGCTGGTCTCGACTGTTCGTAGAGTGAAATAAATTTTATATTCGAAAATAAATTATCGTAATTTATATCTTATAATTAACTACGATCTGGGCCGAAAAGACACGCTCGTTACACTCGGAGTGTAACCAACTCGAAGCCGTAGCTTATAAGAGTCGATGCTGCTCCAGATGCCTGTAGCTTTAGATTTTACGGCGGACCACGCCGATAGCTTTCAAAGCTACAAATAGCTAAATTGATTTTATTCGCGTAAAGAATTTAGTCCAGGGCAAATCGTGGGTGGCGATACTCGTTGAAAAGTGGGTTCCGCTCCGACACAAAACCAACCTCTACTGCGTACTGCTCCGCTGATCGCTTAGTTGGGAAAATAGAGCTAAATGGTCGTCAAATACAAATATTGAAAAATACAGCTCAAAGTAAGTTCAATACCGCGTCCAATTCTCACCAATATACCACCTGACTTACAACAGGTACTACTACCACTCCGGTGTGCTTTAACGTTGTCCAGCGGTGGTAGATTCCTCGTGGCTTCAGCTGGGCCGGTTACTGATTCAGGAGCAGACGATTGAATCGAGGTGACTGACAAACCAGGATCTTCTTCGAACAATGAAACGACGCTTTCCTCAACAAAATGGCTGACTACTCGAGACCTCTTGAGTACACGACATGCCAAGCAAATTTATCTTGTATATGGATATGCATCGTATTATTTAATTAATGTACGACATACTCCTTGTTAACTAATAATCAGAGTCGTATCGTACAAATAAAGTTTAAAATGCCGTTATTATTCAATAGACGGTGTAAATTAATAAAATACCGAACATCACATTGTAACACGGTGAAATAATTACTTATATTCTAATAAATATATCAATTAGAGAAGTATACATTATGGGGGTTGAACAAAGACTGCCTGCACGCAGCTTCCGCGTACATTAATTAACATTGAGTAGTGAGGATACGCTCTAGCGCCACTCTCAACGATTTTCGTACTATTAACAATTATCATCTAATTTCTAATCTGACAACATGTTATCGGCAAACGTTTAGTATCAGGTGGTAAATTGGCGTTTATTCAGTGTGAGCCAACTGGCCACGTTGCAATAATTAATATTTCGTAGGGAAATTTATATTATATAATGAATAAGTTATTTTTATTTATAAAAATCAATTTGAGACCATGAATCATTAATATTTAATTATTTGAATTAATTTCATAGTATATATAATAAATTCGAGATTATAAAAATTAAAAAAAAAATTTTTTTCATTGAAAATATTGATAAAAATCGCCAAATTGCTCAAATGGTGATTTTTGCAAAAATAAAGTATTTCAAGCTTCGGGGCATTAAGAAAAAAAATCGCAGCGTTTTGAATTTTTGAGGGATCTTAGAGGACTATTTCAGGTTAACAAATTACCGACGATATCCTTCGTTCATCCATTTTATCCAAAGTTATACAAAGTTATCCGAATATCCTAAATTATACAAATTCTTGTCTTTTTTTCAGTCCAAGTTTTCAATTCCAAACAAATTTTTCAAAAACCGTTTACATTTTTTCATAGGAAGTATCGTGTAGTATTGAAAAACTTTCCTTAGATTTCCTGTACGATCATTATTTCTAGAGTTATTAATTATCAAATTCAAAAAGAAATTTTTTGCTTTGATTGACGATAACTTGGCGGCGAATCATCATAAAGACTTTTTGATTACGTCAAATTAAAGGATATCAAATCTTCTGGAAGAACTTTGCAAATAATTCAGGGAAAAAATTTTTTTTTAAGTCTGTAGACCTTTTCTTAGACGTAAAAAAATTTGGAGAAATTTTTTATCCGTAGTTCTTTAAGGATTTCTCCAGACCTGGACATGACAAAAAATTTTTATCGTCATTTCTAAAAACAAGACACGAGTTACAGCTCGTTCAAAATTACCCAAAAATTTGGAATTTTTTTTATATTTTTTAATTTTTGTGACTTGTGTAGAGCAAATCATGAATTTTTCATCTAAAAATTAATACTAGATTATTAAGAATTAATTTTCATTATAAAAATCGATTAAAGACTGAATAATAAATTTATTATTAGAAAAATTAATATTATACTGTAAAAATTAAATTTTTATAATGAAAATCAATTCAAGATAAAAGATAATTGAATTAATATTGAAAAATTTATTTTATATGATAAATCATCAATATTCGAACGTGAAAATCAATAATAAATAATATACTATTAGTTTTTTGGTTTAAAATTAATTTTAGATAATTAATAATTAATTTTAAACTATACATATGAATTGGATGACATAAAAATTAATCATAATGACATAAAAAAAATAAGTCATTATATGGTATAAAAATTAATTTAAAATTATGGAAATTAACTTTAGATACATTGTACCTAGATTAATATTATTAAAATTGATTTCATATTATTAATAATTAATTTTCAATTATAAAAATCAATAACGTATGAGAAATCATGTTTTGAGTTTCAAAATTAATTTGAGACGATAAATAATTAATTTTATAATATGAAAATTAATTTTAGGTTAGTTGATATTAATGTGAAATCACTCAAATTAATTATTGATTATTATTAATTAATAGATAATTATGAAAATTAACTTTAGACCATAAATAATTGATTTTATATTATAAAGGTTTATTTTAGATTATAAATAATTGATTTTATCATAGAAAAATTTACTTTATGTTTTAAAAATTTAATTTAAACAATGAATAATTAATTTTGAATTGTAAAAATTAACTTGAGACTGTAAATAATGAATTTTTATTTATAAAATTTATTATATTAAATACATCATTAATTTTTTGTTTTAAAATTAATTTTGGATTTTTAATATTAATTTTTCATAATAAAAATTAATTTATGATCATGAACAATAGATTGTAAATCATTCAAATAAATTTTATGTCATAAAAATTAATTTTATATTTATTTATTTATTTTATTTATTTATTTAACTGCTTATAAAGCTGTGCTCACAGCAGGTTACAATAATAATTGTATAATAGTGAACTAGTAATGTATAACATGACTTTGTCCAGTTAGTTACTCTTTAAATCTTACATATTGCTTAAATGAATACTAGACTGTACATAAATTTCTTAAGATTATTGGAATACTCTTTGGTGCGATGGGTAAGTCACTGAGGATAGCATGCTGATAAACAATTAACAATCTTTTACAGTTCGGATGCATCAGATGTTTAAGCAAAAAGCTCTAACAAGGAAACTCTCTCCGGTGTCCCCCTTCGATTTTGATGAAACTGAGATATGTTATTCTCCGTCGAAATCTAAGAGACACGTATTTTTTTTTATCTCCGGAAAAACATTTCTAGGGGGTGGAACTACCTCTTAAAAGTTAGCCTCCAAAGGGGTGTTTTTCAAGTTTCGCATACTTGCAGTTTAAATAATCGAATGGGACCAATTGCATAATTTTCAGGGTGGAAAATCATGAAAAATGCTTTTGGTTTTATAATGAAACAATGGATAGAACAAAAGTTATGAGGGTTGAAAATCACAAAACTTTTATAAAAAAAAAAACTATTCGATGGATTTCAACGAAACCAACGGCAATCGGAAGAGGAAAAAAAAGTAGAGAATACTTCTTTCGGGGTTTTTCCAAAAAATTAAGTTTAGGGGGTGAACATCCCTTAAGCATATCTACAGTGACCACCAAGAAAATATCGTTTTTTATATTAATTTTGATATGAATTCATCAATAATAATTTTTTCGTACATTTCTAGCATTTAGAAAATAATAATAATATTATATCTTAATATTTTACTTACTTGTTTACTTCGCATCCCAAACTTTATTTTGTGTATCGGGACATCAAATATTACAAATGTCATTTAATGTGAATCTGCTTTGGAAAAAAAAAAAAAAAAAAAAAAATGCTTATAATGATTTATTATAATCATAATAATCATTCATCGTTATCTCATACAAAAAAAGAGATAATTATATTTTTAGTATATATGAGTCAGTAATGTGAAAAACAACATAGTATAAATAAATGTATCATTTCGAGATTAGTTTAGTTACTGCGATGTACTTCATCTTTTATAATTCAATATTATAATCGTGTTTTTTTTTTTAATAAGTGAATAATTTAAAATTGTACGAAAATCTTTATTTTAGTACATAGAGCAAAATGAAAGTCAATCCTATAAATGTTATAAGACTACTCTTAACAATATTTCAAGTCATGAACATTCCAGAATCGCCAGTAAATGACGAAGAAATACAAATCAAAGAAAGTTTTGAAAATATTTTACTCAATGCTATGAACGAATACTCCGGAATCGAAATGGTCGAAGAAAGTTCTTTGCATTTCCAAGAACCGTATAAAGATTGGACGATGGAAGTCGTGGAAGATAAAGAGTGGGCAAATGCACTAGTTGACCAAGAAACACCTATCGACGAATGCACTAAGGATGTTGAAGATTTATCTTATGAATATAAATTGAAAGCCGTCGAGTACTGGCGTAGTGGCAAAAAGAAATTTAAGTTTAGACAGTGTTAGACAAAAATTTAGAAAGGTACAATCTGTTCGACAGTTACGAAGATGGGCTCATATTTTAAATCAGGGAGGGACTTATAAGGAAAAATTAGCAAGAATTTGTGAATATACATTACAAAATTTCAAAGCAGCTATAGATGCAGGTTTAATCGTACATGATTGTGACATAAAAAGATGGGCCTTACAAGCTCAAAAAGAAATTGGTGCGGAAGATTCCCGTTTTAAAGCATCAACAAAGTGGATCGCGTCATTCAAAAGAGCACATCGCATCGTATCAAGAAAAATAAATAAGTTTATCACGTCCAAAACCATTGAAGATAGTAAATCATTAAAACAGCAAGCTGAGGAATTCGTCAATAATGTAAAACAAAAAATTAAAATTTATGAATTAGCAAACGTATATAATTCAGATCAAAGTGGTTTTCAGTTGGAAATGCATTCCGGTCGAACTTTAGCTGTTGAAGGAGAGAAACAAGTAGAATGTCTTGTACAATCTGTTACTTCTACTACTCATAGTTACACAGTTCAACCAACTGTATCCGCTGATGGAAAGCTTTTATCCCCACTTTTTTTGGTTCTAAAAGAACCAAGTGGTAAATTTGGACCAATAGTTGAAACAACACTTTTTAGACCTCATAATGTATACATAGAAGTATCAAAATCAGGAAAACTTACATCAGGTACGAATTATTCTTTATTTTTTTTTCTGGTTTGCGCATAAGTTATTGTTGATACAAATAGTTCATATTTTTTAATTTTCAGATCATTTCAAAATTTGGTTGGAGAGGGTGTTTTTTCCAAATGTGGGCCCAAAATCTTTATTACTAATTGACTCATGGACTGGGCATTGTCCTCAAGTTGTACAAAGCGTTAAACCAACAAATAAAGATACTGAAGTAATGATCTTACCAAAAGGTACAACTGGGAAAATTCAACTGCTTGATGTTTTTGGATTCCGAGTATGGAAAAATTTTGTTCGATATTTTTCGGATCGTACAGTTTTGATGAATTTGGACATAAACTTGCATTTACGAAGTAACATTATAAAATTACAATCACTTACACATATCCAATTGTCATCTCCTCAGTACATAAATTTATTCAAGTACTCGTGGTACAAAAGTGGCTACACAGAAGTAAAACCAGATGAGTTCGAAAATCCTGTGGATTTTACATTTTACGGATCATGCAATTCTCATTGTGAGGTTCCTGGTTGTCAAAATATAGCAATTATCCGCTGTTCATGGCGCAAAAAGTCGTTGTGTTTTCAACATTTTTTTCATGAACATCACGATTGCAAAACATATATTAAATAGATCTGCATATGACAAAATGATGAATTTAAGTATTAAATTTCATAAACATCAGAAATATTAAATATTTTTGTAAAAAATCATTTGTAAATTATTTTTAAATTTAATTTGATTATAGTAAAGCATATATTGTAAGCATTTTTTTTTTCTTTTTTTTCCAAAACAGATTCACATTACATGACATTCACCCCCTAGAAATGTTTTTCCGCAGATAAAAAAAAATACGTGTCTCTTAGATTTCGACGGAGAATAACATATCTCAGTTTTATCAAAATCGGAGGGGGACACCGGAGAGAGTTTCCTTGTAAGTTTCATTGAGCGGACAAGAAAGAGATAAACCGCTTTTACTATCGTAGGTCTCAGATCACTTAGGAGATTGACAAGCTGGGTGTCACCATCAGTTAGATTCGTAGATAATATTGGGTTATTAAAGTGTTCTCTGAACGGTCTGTATATTGGACATCTAAGAACAATGTGTGTTAGATTCTCGTTTTCGAGGAGGTTACATATTATACATGGGAGTTGTGGATTTATTCCAAAATACATTCGCTTAAAACTAAAACTAAAATAATGGTGATTTGCTAGCCTTGCTTGAGCAAATATCCTGGCAATGTACAGTGGATTGTTTATTAAATAAGAAGCCGTGGGTGAGTTTAATTGGCGAGGAATGGCTACTTGGCATGAAGTTTTTTCATTGATAGCTGCTAGATCCAGGCGTCTGAGATCGGCGGTGAATGAGCTCAGGATCTTGGGAGTCAGTCTTTTCCAGTGAGCGTTGGAAGGACTGAGCCAGACAGTCGGCGGCGCATTGCCTAATTCTAACCAAGGTTTCAATTGTGCGATCCAGTTGTATCTAGAGTCAGTGTCTGGATTGTTTGTTAGAAGTAGAAGTCTGTTGTAGCACATTTTAGGAATGCAATGTTCGTCCATTTCAAGAATCCTGGCGATCCATCCCAACGCCAATCTCAGGACCTTGGTCTTCACATAATAAACACCGAGTTCGTGTTTTAGAGCTGCACTAGGGGTACCATTTGGGAGAAGGAGGAGTCTCTTATAAAAATTAGATTGCGATTTCTCTAAAGTATCGAGATAGCGTAAGCCCCAAATATGTGAAGCATATAATAGAGTGCTGGCTACAATAGCATCGTAAATTTTAGTAATGCCGTGCCAGGACTCAGCTTTGATGGTGGCAAGCGTCGAGATCGCTGCGCCAGCGGCAGAGTAGGCTTTCTGAGCGGCAGATTTAGCAGCTGATAGCCCTAGCGTGGAGCCTGTAAAAGGCACTCCCAGATACACATACTCGTCGGTCCATTCGACGAGTTTATCATTAAAGTAGAGACTCCTTCTCTCCCTTGGTCCACCTTTCCTGAAATGAATGATTTTGGTTTTAGTTATATTTACGGTAAGATGATTACATGTACAGTATTCTTCAAGAATTCTAAGCGATTTCCTGAGTTCAGAGAATGATCTAGTGAGTATGACTAAGTCATCGGCGTACAATAGCATAATTAGATCATAAATATTGTTAATTTGTATGCCTTGAGCACCCTTGGCACGAAAATATTCTACTATGTCGTGTAAGTAAAGAATAAATAAAATAGGACTGAGGATTTCGCCCTGGAGAACCCCCTCCGTGACCTCAAACGCCCCCGAAAGGCACCCTCCTGATCTTACTTGTAGTGTTGCTTGATCATACAAGCACTTCAGTATTCTTATCAATTTCTAACTAACACCGAGGAAGAATAGCTTCCTCCAGAGGGCGCTGTGAGGCACGGAGTCGAAGGTTCTCCTGAAATCCACGAAGAGACCATATAGACGACACTTTTTGTTTCTTAGCCCTATTTGAAGGGCGGATAAAAGCGAGAAAATATTGTCAGTGCAACTCTTTTTTGTTGTAAAACCCGCCTGCTCCTCGGGCAAGGCACCAGTCAGGTCGATCCAGTTTATCAGTCTATTTTTTAAAATTGTAGTGAATACTTTAGTTAAAACATTTATCATTGCTAAACCGCGATAATTACTGGGATCGGACTGGTCTCCTTTTTTAAATAACATGAACATAGCAACTCGAGCCCAATTACTTGGGACGTGTTCAGTGTCAAGAATTTTATTGAACCACGATTGAATATAGAGGAGCCAGTTGGCTGGAAGATTTTTTAGAAATTCTCCTGTGATCGTGTCTGGCCCGGGTGCCTTACCGCTTTTCAGAGCAGAAATAGAGTTGTAAATTTCGTCGTAAGTGATTGATGTGTCAAGTATGGGATTCGTGACTCCAAAAAAGGAGCTGTTGTCGGTTATTCTTGGTGGATAAACATTTTTATAAAACTCAATCCAGGTGTCAAGAGGTAGAGAAGGCGAGTGGGTGCGTATTTTAAAACTATTATATGTACGCCAAAATTGTGTGGTATTACTGATGTCGGAAAATCTCTGGACGACTGTGAGCTTGTAGGACTTCAGTTTGGCGGAAATCAGTTCCTTGTAAGTTTTTTTGTCTTTCAAATATTCATTGGTTTCAGGTAAATTAAAATTAGCAGCTTTGGCTGTTTTCAGGGCTCGGTTTAGTTTTTTCTTAGCGTCCCGGCAATCTTTGTCGAACCAAGGCTTGTTAGAATTAGCTTGTAAAATGTTTTGTTTATTCTTTGTTATCATTTCAAGCTCTTTGGCGGCAGCTGTAATTGCTGTGACGAGGTTAGTGTGTAGGAAATCAGTCGTAGCTGTTTCATAGGTGGTTTTTAGGTTTTGTGACATTAACATGTTGGATGTATAAGCTTCTTGAGCCTGGGGGTTCCATCTCAGCTTTGGGGGGGAGAGGGAAGAGATGGTGGAGTGGGAAACAGGAGGAGAAGCGAGGGATATGTTGAGAGTAACTTCTACAGCGAAATGATCTGACAGGGTGCCTTCGGGAAGGATCTGCAAGTCGTTAATGAGATGGATGCCAGTGAGATTGGCCCATACCAGGTCGATTACTGATTTGCCTGCCGAGGAACAGAAGGTATGTTGGGCAGGAGAGTCGCTGGGGGTTCTACCATTAAGTAGTATGAGTCCATTCATATCGCCAAAGTCTAAGAGCTGCGAGCCCCTCTTCGTGAGAGTAGTGTCTAGTGACGAGCGAAAAGGCTGTAACGAAAAGCCTAGTAAGGCATCTTTATGAGTTGTGCCTTGTTCTCCGACACGAACGTTGAAATCGCCACCCAGCACGAGAAGCTCGTGTCGATGGGTCGTTCATATGTCATTAATGGTCAGTTGGAGAACATCTAAAAGATGCTGTATCTGAAGTGTAGGACTAAAATATATGTTACCAAGTATAAAGCTGCAATCGTCCCGAGAAATCCTGACAATAATCCACCAAGTCGAGAGATCAAGTATTTCATATCTGAAAGCCTTGTTAATGCCTAATAATAAGCCGCCACTCGCCCTTCCCACCTCATGTAGCCTGGTAGCCTGCGAACATATGAGGTTATAATCATTGTATTCTTTAGACAGTGTAATAAATTTTTCAGTGCTCCAAGTTTCATATATAGAAAAAATGTCTGACTTACTTAAAGGTGTATAGCTATTTACATTACCGAGACCGTGACAGTTCCAGAATACTATCCTCAGTTTCCGTTTTTTGGGGAGCTGTGAGTTTGCACCTGTGTATTGTAGGGGGAATGTTGGTTGGCGTCCAGCGTGGAGGGGAAAGTCTTTGAAGTCCTTGGTGTAGTTCTCGACGAATAGTGTGTTGATGCCGGGTGTTGAAGAGTGAATCCAGAAGATGGGATACTGCTACTTTTATCTGAGCTTCGTTGTCTGACTTCTAGCCTCCGGTTATAGTCAGCTTCACGTTCTTTGGGTGTTCGATCATGTTCGATATATATTTTTCGAGCACCCAGTGTCTTTTTCTTCTCCATTATCTCATTTTTTGCTTTTAGCGAGGATACTCTAGCCTTAATGACAGTACCAGTTTTGTTGTAGGTGCCAATAAGTCTCGCATATTCCACACACCTAGTTACACTGGAGTTTTCTTCCAGGAATTTATCAACAAGATCTGTGAGTTCATGTTTTGGGGTGTCGCCAATGACAATACCCTCAATTATGATGTTCATCTGGCGTTGATGTTTATCAAAGGAGTCCAGTTTCTTGTTGAGTGCCTCCATGTGGTTTTTAATTGCAGCATCTAGCGAGTCAGTCTGTGTGTTCAGCCCTGGTGGTTTCTGTTTAAAAGATGAATGCAAATGCGTGTTCGGACGAGGTGCTGACTCAAGTCTGGTCAGCCGTTTGCTTATTTCGTCAAACTTACGGTTGTACTGTTCATCGTTGGCTGTGATGTTGTCTGTTAGCTTAGCTATAGCCTCTGCGTTGGATTTCTTAATTTCTTCAACTTCTGTTTGGAGTCCTTGAATAAAAGATAACTTGGAGTTGATCATTAGTTGAACTTTTTCCGCTAGAGCATCTACTATGCCCTCTTGGAGGGTTGTGATGGTAGCGGGGTCCAGCGCAAGTCTCCTTTTTACCGGGGGGTCATCTTCTGCTTCACGTGACCTTTTTTTGTTATTGTTATTCAGCAGATCTATCGGGCTTCCTAGGATGTCCAGATTGCGTGTATTCCAGGTGAGTGCTAGTGGTTTGCGGCCTCTTGTGCTGGGAACTTTATCCGTACAGCGGCTGTGACCGCTCAGAGAAAGTGAAGTCGTAACCTGCTGCCCTCTGTTAGAATTCTGTGGGGACTTTTGCTGAGGAGCACTGTTGTTAGAAGGAGACGACATGATTAAAACCAACCTCTCTTTGTTGAAAATTGCGCAACGAATAAACACAAATTAACTCCTTAGGTTCTAGAGCCGATCAAACTAATTATCACAGAATAAAGCCGAGATTTTTTGGCACTGAAAATGGCACGATTAAGCCTTGTAGATGAGTTTTATCAATGTATAAATGCCAGTAAATCGGAGCGAGAATTTTCACGTCTGTCACTTATGCAGCCATATAGCCAACCCCCAATTAATTTTATATTATAAAAATTAATTTTATATTATATAAATCAATTATTTAAAAAAAAATTAACGATATTGAATAAATAATTAATTTATTGTTGATAAATTAACATTATACTATAAATAAGTGATTCCTATCTATGAAAATTGATTTAAGACCATGAATAATTAATATTTAATCATCTAAATCAATTTAACCGTATAGGTAATTAATTTAAGATTAAAAAAATTAATTTCAAATCAAAGAAATTAAATTAAAATTATAAATGATTAATCTTAGATAATTTGAATTGACTTTATATTATAAAAATTAATTTAGAATTGTTAAAATTCATTTCCTATCATAAAAATTAATTTTATATGAGAAGTGATTAAAGCAAGATAATAAAAATTAATTTAAGATTTTAAATAATCAATATTCAATCATAAAAATCGAGAAAATATGATAAATTATCAATTTTTTCATTAAAAATCACTTTTAGATTATTAATAATTAACTTTTTCTCTAAAAATCGATAATTCAGTATGAACAATAATTTGAGATTATAAATAATTATTGTTAAATTTTTTATCTATGCTATATTATAAAAATTAATTTTAGACTATAAATAATCAATTTTATTATGAAAAAACTAATTATGATTCATTTCAATACATTTTCTATTAGAGAAATTAATTTCAGATAAAAAGTAAATTAATTAATTTCATAAAAATTAATTCTCAATTATGAATAATTAAATGTTAATATTAAAGATTAGTTATATTCACTTAATAATTAATTTATTGTTTGAGAAATAATTTTGGTAATAAATATATAATTTGTTATTGTAAAAATCAATTTTTGACTAGAAATCATTAATTTATATTATAAAGATTATTTTTATATCATTTTAGATAGTAAATAATAAATTTTAAATAATTAAAATTAATTTTAGGTCATGGATAATTAATATTAAATGATGAAAATCATTATTATATATAATAAATCATGAATTTTTCACTTTAAAATTAATAATAGATGATTGATAATCAAATTTCAGTCTAGGAATTAATTTAAGACTGTTAATAATTATCTTAATCATTTATTAATATTATTTATAATATAAATAATTCATTATTATAAAGAATAAAATGCTCCATATTTCAAAGCCATTATCCCCGATCAAAATTGATGTTAGACTAATTTTGAATTTTACATTAAATTTTATTCATTGAATTTATTCTCACCACATTATTGTGAAAAATGATAAAATTCTTAATTATTAGATATATTAACCCGAAGACGGTATTGTGTGCTCATACCGACAAAAATGTGATAAAAATAGATTTAATGAATGAAATTTAATGTAAAATTAAAAATTAGTCTAACATCAATTTGGATCGTGGGTGATGGCTTGGAAATTTGGAATTCTTCAATAAGTCAAAAAACCTATCGTTGGAAATAGAAAATTATTATAATGATTAATATTATACTGTCAAAATTAATATTTCATAATGACAATTAATTTTAAACTATGGAAATTAATTTGTGATAGAAAGTCATTAAATTAATTCTAAAAAAATTGATTAGAGATTGTGACTCATCAATTTTCAAATCTTGGAATTAAAAATATATAATATATTAATAGTTGTTTGATAGAAAATTCATTGTAGATAAAGATTAATTCGTTTTTAGATATAAAAATTGATTTTGAACTATAACTGTTTAATTTAATTATATAAAAATTATAATTACATAATTAAAATCAATTTTTTATCATAAAAATGAATTTTAAACAATGAAAATGGATTTTAGATCATGATTTATTAATTTTGAATTATACGAATTTATTGTATGATATAAAAATAGAATTAGAATTATGCAAATTAATTGTTGATAAATTGTACTGAAATTAATATACATAAAATTGATTTTAGATTTATAATTACCAATTTTTAATTATAAAAATCTGTAATTTATAAGAAATCATAAGTTTTGATTTTCAAAAGTAATTGGAGATGTTGAAAATCTCTTTATAGATTAAAATTGATAAAAAATTAACTTCTAATTATGAAAATTGATCAAAGACCGTAAATTTTCAATTTTATATCATACAAATTAATTGTTTGAATTGGAAATCAATTTTAAACTATGGAAATTAATTTTGGATGAAACGTAATTAATTTTATATAATAAAAATCAATTTTACACTTTCGAAATCGATTTAAGATTCACAATAGATTCTCAATTATTCAAATTAATTTTATATCAACAAAATTAATATCATATAATAAATAATTGATTTCTATTTATAAAAATTTAGTTTAGACTTCAAATAAGTTATTATTGATCATTTAAATCAATTTTATATCATAAATTATTAATTCAAAATTATTAAATTGAATTTTAATCTTAAATTATTTAAATCGATTCAACATCATGAAAATTAATTTAGAATTGTAAAAATTGATTTCCTATCATAAAAATAAATTTTAGATGAAAAGTCATTGAAGGAAAGTAATAAAAATTAATTTGAGATGTTTAATAATCAATAATATAATCAATAATTGAATAATCAATATTCAATAGTAAAAATCGAGGATATATGATAAATTATCAATTTTCTGATAAAAAATTAATCTTCGATTATGAATAATTAATTTTTTATCACGAAAATCAATCAATAAATATAAACAATAATATGAGATAATAAATAATTAATGTTAAATATTTTGAATTTATGATATAATATTAATATAAATTTTAGACTATAAATTATTAATTTTATTTTATAACAACTAATTTTCAATTATTTTAAAACATTTTCAAAGAAAAAAATTAATCTTATATGTAAAGTAAATAAATTAATGTTAAAGAAACCAAGTTTATATCATAAATAATCAATTGTCAATTTGAAAGATCAATAATTTTCAATAAATCATCAATTGTTGTTTAAGAAAAAATTTTAGTTATAAATAAATAATTTGTAATCAATTTTAGCCTAGAAATCACCAATTTTATGTAGTACAGATTAATTTTATATTAATTAAGATAGTGAATTATTGATTTTAAATTATTTAAATCAATTTAAGATCATGAATAATTAATTTTCAATTATGAAAATCGATAATTTATAATAAATCATGAATTTTTTGTCCAAGAATTAACTTTAGCATTTAAATCATCAATTTTTGAGTGTCAAAATTGATAATATATGAAACATCATTCGTTTTTCCGTTGAAAATTATTTTTAGATGATGAAAAATCAATTTTTAAATGTCAAAATTGATTTTTGACTAAAAATGTCGATTTTATGATATAAACATCAATATTATATGATTAAAATTAAGTTATAGTCATAAAAATAAATTTTAAACAATGAAAATCAATTTTAGATTATACTTGATTAATTTTAAAATATACTTATTAATTTTTTATGATGAAAATCAATTTTCGAGTATGAAATTTGATTTTAGATGTATGGTCAATAAATTCCGTAGGCGTTGAAAATGCGGTAGCGAGGTAACGGTGGAGAATCGGACTAACTTTTAAGAATACACAACGAGGGGTTTTAATTCTCGTTGTTAAATTATTTGTTGTGGGAGCTTTCGAGAGACGAAATACCACGCCTTTTGAAGAGACTGAGAATTTTCGTAGAGATTTGATTTTCTTGAATTTAATAAATTACTTTCCACTTACCGTTAGATGACTTGTTTCTTACTGATCCGGGCCTTGAAGGGCGGCTGGAAGCGCTCTCGAGTCTGGATGTTGAATTTGAGGCCCAGGAATGGATGATCAAGGGCTGCTTTCTCAGTAAAGAACGACTCGAGATTTGTGTAGTTGGTTTTTATTAGAACAGCAGCAATCAGTTATACGTTTCACAATAATTTTATTTAACACTTATAAACTACTTATTGAAATTTTACACTTTAATTTACGGTTAACGTCTTTCCAGTTTCCCGCAGGAAAAAGTGCGTAACTGACCGAATAATAACTAAACTTAACGGATTCAAACCGATGTAAATGCGGAGCAAATTAAACGGTTAATCCCTTATATTAACGAACTTATCTATTTTACGTCTGCCGGATGACCGAGACCCACTTGAACTAAGTGCAGCGCAAATTAGAACAAAAGCCCTTACAGACGGCGGCCCGCTTTAACTAAGTGCAGTGCAAATTAATTAAAAGACCTGAATTTAATTTTATCACGTTCGCCGTATTAACGGGGACCCGCTTGATCTAAGTGCAGCGCAAATTAAACCAAAAGCCTCTACGAACGCGGGTCAGTTAACAAAGATACTTGAATTGAATTAGTTAAAAGACGTTGGGCGGTGGTTGCCGCCTCTTTTAAAAGTTCCCGCTGCTTAGCTTGCAGAAATCCCCATCGGTCAGTCGGCAGTCGCAACGATATTAATTTTAAGGTGGTTTTCGCGCATAGGTGGGTCTTCCATCTAAAGCGGGAATTTTAAATAAAAAGAAAAATTTTCGGGCGGACATAACATTCCCCCGGAAAGCGAGAGGGTAAGAATGCCCACTTGCTTTCCTTATGTCTACCTCGCCTATAAGCGATAACCACTTACATCATGAATATATAATTTTTGTAATAAAAAATATTGCTACTTAATATGAATTACGTTAACATATGGTGTTCATATAGTGAGGATGGACAGAGAGTAGTGCATTGGTCATAGGGAGTTGATATAAGATTAATTACAGTGACGGTCGGTAATTAGGCATTTTCGCACATGTGTTTTTTTTTTTGTTTGAAAGAAAAAAAGTTTCCAATCCCTCCCCCCTTTTTTTTTTGTTATTATTTATTATTAGTTAATTATTATTGTTATTATTATTATTATTATTATTATTATTATTATTATTATTATTATTATTATTATTATTATTATTATTATTATTATTTATTGTGTAGATGTTAGTGAATCTACCGTAAACCGGTCTTACTCCGAGCTTAGGGGATAATGCATGCTACAACTTGCCTAATTATCGACCCAGTACGGATATGGTAATTAGTTCGTTCATTGATCAATGTGCAGTAGATCCCGTGGTAATTAGGTCGCTGTCGAGCGTTACTAGATGGCTCTCAATGCCCTATTTCTCTGTCGATCTCTCGGTACACAACGTTTTAGAATTAGTTATGATTATTAACATTAATTTTAAATTAGATAAAAAACATAATAGTAAATAAGTTTTTAATTTATATAGAAATTTCCCTATAATAAAAAAATTTTAAAGCAACTTGTTCTATTTGTAATTAAATTTTTGAGTTTTTTTTTTTTATAGTATTTTATTGTGCGATGTATGTAATTTTTTTTTTTTTTTTTTTTTTTTGCCGCGTAGGCGAAATTTTATTCTCTCATTCATTTGAGATGTGGCATTTGTCATGAAAAGAAATATTTATCTTATAATATACAGTGCGAGTGATAGAATTTACGGTGATAATAAAAATTATAAAAATTCAGTTTAATTAGAAGAATTTTAATTTAAGTGCTGCTCTATCTCGTCCCCTCAAGAGTGGAAATGTCTAAAATTTTCGCTCTTGGTATCGACGTAGCTGCGATTTAAAATAAAATTTTTCTTTGTTATTTCGCCTTTGAGATATCTGTACGTCGCTTTTATTAGTTTGTTTAAGGAGGGAAAAAAAAAAGTTTTTGATTTACACAAAAAGAAGTATATATAAAAAAAATTTTAAATCGTACTTTTGTGATCTAGCGGTTTTGTGGGAAAAGCTGATCTTTTTCGCTGTGATTCTGGGATCATTGTTGGAACGGTGTAAGAAGTGCAATAACTTCAGAGCGTTTTTTTTTTTTTTTTTTTTTTTTGTGGAATTATTTCATTCCTGATACACAGTAGTTTTCGGAGAAATCTTTATGTAAAAATAAAGTTCTGAATCCTCTGTGATCTAATTACCTATTAAATTTCCAGGTAAGTATGGTGGCAAAAGGTAATTATTTACGGTTGATTTTATTCTTTGAGAGTTATTAGCATCAACTTACTGTTCTCTCTTTCCCATAGGTGACCATCATATATCGAGGGTTCGTTGATTTCCCTTTATAATGGCTGGGTATTCAGCGATTGTCAAGATCTGTTTTTAGTGGTGACGCTTCTAAAGATAACGACCTTTTCAATAATTAGAAAAAGAAATCAGGATTTAATTATATATATAAAAAAAAAAATTTTGAAAAAGGATTATTTCTAGTGTTTTGGCAATTTACGTAAGTAGGTAAAATTTGTATTAATTAATGCTCGTACAGAAATCTCAAAATCCGAATTTTCCTCTCTTTTTTTTTTTTTTTCTATTTCGCGTCTTAAATGAATTAAAAAAAAAATTTTTTTTTTTTTTTTTTTTTTTTTTTTTATTAGCGGGTGACTGGTCTTTGGTTTTTTTTTTGAATTTGGTTTATTATTTATTAATATACTTTTTGCCAAGGACGAATCACCTGCTCTTCCTTATAGTAACTAATATATTATTGGCTTATCTAGGATATTTATTGTGAGCTGCTGTTCTTCATGGAGACTGGAATTTGCTGAGTTGGAAAGGTTTTACTCCTGACTTTGAAAATTCTTCGGTGTCCGTAGAGATGTCCTTGGACGAAGTTGAAGTGCTCGCTTGAGTTGTGGGTGATGGGCAGACCGGTGGCTGTCTCTTCTCTGGTGCTGGCGTCTTGATGGTATATATAATTTCATTTAATTCTGTAGTAGGGCCTTTTACTGGTTCCTTTTCTTTTTTCCAGGTTTTCCTCCATGCCAGTAGGTAGCCAGGGAAAATTCTCCAGCTGCAGACTCCACCGACGGCGAGGACTATTCCTAGAATGCTGATTGCTGAACCGACTGCTAATTTCCGGTGTAAGTTGTCTTCTTGATGGTCTAGTGCAATTAGGGACATCTTCTCTTCGTTTTCGGACAATCCTTGACCCCATGGCGCGAATTCATCCGTAATTGCTACTGCATCTTTTCTGTCCTTTAGTAGCAAAGTTGGAGTCTGAATTGCTAGACTTGAATTTAAGTTTTCCAGGGTCAGGTTGATCTGTGGAATTATGTATTCGATTTCCGTGATGTCTTGGCTAAGACCATGGAATGAAAATTCGTTACATTTTACCCTGCAACCAGGTTCTAGTTGAATGATGCCGGTACCATTAATGGTTGTGGTTTGCATAGGTTGGTTTTTGCATGACCATACTAGTTTTTCAGTTTTGCATGTGGAGTATGCCCATGTGTTCTTTGCGTTAATCTTGCTCCACGTCAATACACATTTCGGTATAATTCTCACGTTGCAGCTTCGGAGTATGGTTTCTTTCGGATCCATCAGCATTTTCATCTCGCAGTCTACTTGTGGATTTTCGGTCGTTGATTTAACTGGAGTTTCTGGTGGGCAAACTAGGTCCTGTTGGATAGGCTTGCAATTTTTTATAAATTCGTCACCATTGAGAAAGTAATTTTGGTGGTCCAGATCAGTAAATAAATATTTACTTGATGGCAAGATCGTGAGCGTTGATAGTTTGTCTCCCAGGAACTCTGGTTTCGGTAAAGGCTTTAGTTCGTAGCTAAGCCAAGGCATTTTACTGAGCAAGGGTACAGTGATGATTATTAAGAAGTGACCGTTTGCTCTGCCTGTTTCTATTCTGGATACCCGTGATAGAGCAGGGATGTCCATACGGTCGAGAGGCTGAGGCGGATTAAGATGCGGATGTTTTGCCATCATGTCGAGTGTGGCCTGATGAAGCTGTTTAGCGGAAATGCTCATGTATGATGCTCTTCCCAATTGCGCTTCTTCAATTGCTCTTTCGGCGTCATTTAGGGCTCTTAGCTGATGAGTGAGTACTTGAACTGCTTCGTCTCCTATTAGACAGAACATGTGAATACGCCTGATGTTCCTGAGCTCCATGGTCATAGAGTGCTGCATCTTATCGGCTTCCTGGCTCAGTGTCTCGATTCTCTTGGATATGTTATTCTCGTGTCGAAGGATTTGATTGATCTCACTGCGAATGATATGTGTGTTGTTTTGCGTCAGATGTACCAATTCTCGATTGTCCTGGTAGAGCTTGTTTAATTCTTTGTTGATATGCTCATTATCGTCGTAGTCCATGGTTCCAAATAACTTGCGGGCCACACTTCCTACGAATCCAAACCAAGGTCCCCTTCGGGTTCGGATGCGAGACTCATCGGTTTTTTCTTGTGTTTCTTCGAGTAATTGGCTTAATCGGTGGATTGCATCTTGTACTTCGCCGTAGGTTTCTCTGAATACTTGTATCCTGAGGTATAGGTAGCAATCTTGTTTCATAAAATATCTTTCGCAGTGATTTATTGTGGTCTCGTACTGGTGATTGTTGTACGTTTCTATTTCGATTAGCTTCCTGATGTTGATGGAGCTAATGATCTTCCATTCTTCTTCGACCAGGTGAATCTTTTTGAATGGGTCGAATAGTAGTCCAGGGTTCGAAGGTAGGGTTTTTATGGTGACTTTACCCTTGGGTTGTTGATTTCCCTTTCCTGGATCGTCTTCCCCCGTGCATCCACTCCCAAGAATGAGAAGGATCAAGAGCGTCTTCATATCGGTAAAGCCTGTAACAGAGTTCTAAGAATTGATTTTAGATTTTTGTTCGATACTAGAAAGCTTGGCTTTATTCGGATTTAAGGTTTTCCTCTTTCCGTTGTCTTTTTCTATAATAAGGTTTCCGAAGTCATTAATTTCGACGATTTTGTAAGGACCGGTATAGTAATGGTCTAATTTATTTTTACGGGGCTCTTTTAGGGCCCATACCGAGTCTCCTACGTGAAAATTTACCGGATGGATATGTTTATCAAATCTTTCTTTAGAATCATGTTTGGCTTTTATCAAGTTTTCCGCGGCTATTCGTTGGATTTCCGATAAGCGGCTAATCAGGTCGGCTACATAGTCACTATAGGTTTCGATTTTATCAAAGTCTGGGTACTGTGTCGGTGTTTTCGCTTTTCGCCCGAATAAAAGTTCGTATGGTGTGAATTTAGTCGCGGTATGCACGGTGGTATTATAATTTAGCATCGCGAGAGGTACGAATCTGTCCCAGTCTTGGAATTTATCTACGTAGGCTCTCAGGTAGTCAACTAAAGGTTGATGGGAGCGTTCAAGGGATGCATTTCCCTGGGGATAATAGGAGGAGGTAGTCAATCTTTGGATTTTTAAGGTTTTGGCTAGTTGTTGAATAAGCTTACTGGTGAATGAGGTGCCCTTATCTGAAAGTATTATCCGAGGGCACCCGTAGATTGCGATGTAATGATTTAAGAGGGCGTCTGCCACTGTTGCTGCCCGAATGTCAGGAATTGGTACTGCGGCTGCTGCCTTGGAAAAATTGTCCTGGATAGTGAGGATATGCACGTTTCCATCAGGGGTCATTGATAATGGCCCTACAGTATCAATGCTTATCTTTTCGAACGGTTCTAGAGGAGTATCTGTGATGTTCATGGGTTGCCTGGTTTTTATTCGTGTTAGTTTGTTCCTCTGGCAGACTTCGCATCGCTGGATAAATTGATAAATCTGTTGTTTCATTCCAGGCCAATAGAATCTTTCTCTGATTCGCCAGTAAGTTTTTACAACACCTTTATGGCCACCCACGAGGCTGCTGTGATTTTCTTTGATGATGTCGGTCCTTTTAGGTTCTTCAGGGACCTCGACGTTTCCCTCGCACAATGTTATGACTGCAGGACAGTCCCTCAGTTCTTGGCTTAAATATTTTTTGATATCCAAATCATCGAATTCGTCCCCCTGCTTTGCGCAGCGAAAGGAATGAATTTGATAATCGTACATCGTTGCGCGGAGGTTACGTAGCCCTTCAATCAGATCGATTGGTGTCGTTTTTTCGAAATGATGATCTTTTACGATGACTGTAAAAATTTTACATCTTCCTATCCGAGTAATTAGAACTTCCCCCTTTTTAGGATGGGCAGCTATTAGGTCGGGGCCG
Organism: Cotesia glomerata; assembly: GCF_020080835.1. Classification (NCBI taxonomy): domain Eukaryota; kingdom Metazoa; phylum Arthropoda; class Insecta; order Hymenoptera; family Braconidae; genus Cotesia; species Cotesia glomerata. The sequence goes on along the minus strand of NC_058158.1, from coordinate 20,917,490 downwards.
TTAATAAATTCAAGGTCTCGGAGCAGCCGAGATACGGGTTTGGCTATTTCACAATCGGCAGCCAAGAAGTGTACCAGATGATCTCGCACATAGGTAAGACCGTCGCGACTGACTTCGACCTTTACGTTAATTTCTTGTCTCTCTGGAGGTTTTTCTGAACTTGATGAGGAGAGGTTATCTGTTCGGTAGTACTTTTCCCGCATCATGTCTTCTATTTGCTCATAGGTAGGGGGATCCCGTATTGAAATTGGAGGAAAGGTTCGTTGAATTCTCCTCGAACTTTGTTCGCCGTTATTTATTGGTGGAGAAGGATTTTCGGTTACCTCGGATCTTTTGCTTGGGCCTTCTGATGATTTCGACTCGACGGTTGCAAGTTTGGTTTGATCCGAAAGCTCAATTGAATCTTCCGATGATTTTGATTCCTTATCGAGTATTATAGATTCCGATGCCTTTTGAGATTCGGAACTTTTATAGCCTTCTTTTACGCTTGGCGGAGAAATTGATCGTTGTTCAGTCGTATGTGGAGCAGTTTCTCTTCGCGTCGAGCTTCCGACTGGGAAATTTTCGAAGTCGAGTGTCTGGCTAGTTGAAGGCCGGGGTTCGTCTAGAGTATCGATGATGTCTCGTGCTTCGTGGTCATACCGTATTCCCATGGCTGATAGATTATCTGGAACTAAAATTCGAGCATATAAGGGGGTGAGAGATCCTCTCATGCTCCTGAAGTAGTCAGTAATTCTGGAGCCTTGTTTTTTATTCGGAGAAGTTGAAGTGGCACTAGCTTCAACGTTCGTAGGAGTCTGGTTTAAATCCGGGGATCCTGGATCGACTATTGCAGGTACTTCATCTTCTTCAGGGCTGATCTCGCTGCTGGTTACATGCTCCGAGATATCTTTATTATCTCTCAGAAATTCTTCGATGGTGTCATCGGATTCAGTTTGAAGTGAAGGAAGTTCGCTCAGGGATTCGCGGATTTGTTTTGCGACGTTTGAACTTGTTACCTTTAGGCCCGCTCGTTCGCGAGGGGTATACCGACTAATCAGTTCCTCACGCTCAAGATTTTCGAGAGCTTTTGTTCGATAGCTGGATTGGGAAATAGGACGTCTTTCTAACATTTCGTCGAACATTTTAACGAGTTCTTGAGTTTTTCTACGGGGCTTTGGAGCGGCAGGTGTTTCTTGATCTTTTTCTGATTCATCGTCCCCCTCTTGTCCCTTGTCTAGCGCCGATTCTTCGACGTTCGGATGGATTTTAAAGATCTCGTCGTCCCCCTCTTGGGTTTTATCAACATCATCTTCGACGTGGCTGGACTCCAATTCCTTATAGTTCTTTTTCGGGGGTACTCGCGTCGTCCCCTGTGCGCGCATTCGTAGTCTAGAGGCTATGGTATCCCGAATTTCAGGTGCGCTTTTAATTCTTGGTTTGTTTTTAGTTCCAGGTGGGCGTCCTGGTCTCTTTACAGCGTTGATGGCTTGGTCATCGGTTATTTTGGATGTTAGTCTTTTGTTCTTATTAACCGAGAAGGGAAGCGCGAGAGGATCGGCTTCCGTTTCAGGTTCAGGAAATGAACGACCTTTGGGATTATAGGAGAGTCCCTCGGCGTATTGTTCCGTGATTTTATGTCGAACAATAGCGTTGAATTTGTATTCGTTAATTTTTGACCTCCATTTTGCCATCCTTTCGGTGACTGTTATGCTGTCCATTAACCAGGCTACGCACGGGCTGCTTGTAATAAGGATGAATCTTTTTCCGTAAAGGTATGCCCTAAATTGCTGTATGGCATAAACGACGGCTAGACTTTGTTTTTCCATTTCAGTATAACGAGTTTCGGTATCGTGGAAGACGCGGGAGACACAGGCGACGATCTTTTCCTCGGATTCCGGACTTGACGCGGTAGATTCCTGTGAGGAAGGGGTCTTTTGGCTCAGAATTCCCGAAATCCCGGTATCTGAAGCGCTGGTAGCCAGGATGAATTCTTGATTAAAGTCTGGATATTGTAAAAAGGAGTCCTCACAAAGGGCATTTTTAATATCGTCAAAAGCTTTTTGTGATTCTGTCGTCCAGACGAATGGTTTAGTTTTACGTGTTAGATCCGTAATGGGTTTTGCCCTTTCGGCAAAGTTCTGGATAAAACGGCGATAATAATTAGCTAAACCCATAAATTTGCGAGCTTCAGTATGATTACGAGGAATTGAGGCATTTTTAAGGGAGTCTATCTTTTTAGGATCCGGTTTTATTCCTTCTTTTGTTATTATATGCCCTAAATATTCTACTTCGGGGCAGAAAAATTTACATTTTTCTGGTTGAAGGGTTAATCCCGCTTCTCTTAAACGATTGAATAGTCTCTGTACCCTTGCTTCGTGTTCAGGGAGCGTTTTCGCGTAGCTGACGAGATCATCAATATAAACGAACAGTTCTACTCCTTTAAGTCCGCTGAATGTTGAATCCATCATCCTTTGGAATTGAGCTGGAGCATTTTCGAAGCCAAAAGGCATACAGCAGTATTCCCAATGCCCGTCCGGTGTGGAGAATGCTGTTTTATGAGCGTCTCTTGGGTCCATCGGTATTTGGTGGAATCCGCTGGCCAGATCAAATACGCTGAAGATTTTGGCTCCTGACAATTGGTCTAAGATGTCTATAATAAGCGGGAGTGGGTATGCATCCCCCCTGCTGATTTTATTCAGTTGTCTATAATCAATGACCAGTCTCCATTTCTTTACTTGAGGATCAGTGGATTTCTTCGGGACTATCCAGAGTGGTGAATTGTAGGGAGAATTGGATCGTCTTATTATGCCTTGTTTTTCGAGGTTCGCGATTTGCTTAGCTATTTCTTCTCGCTGTTCGGGAGGAAACCGGTATTGTTTAATTCTGATAGGCATATCTGAAGTAGTTTCGATTCTACAAGAAAAATTTTTGGAACATCCTAATTTATCTCCAGGAATATGAAAAATATCGTGATTATTACGAATTAGATTTTTAACTGTTTCTTTTTCCTGTTCTGATAGGTGATTCAGTTTTACTTTATCCATGATGTAGGCGATTCTGGATTTTAGATCTGTTATTTTTGAAGACTTGCAGGATTCGGGTCCGTCGGATTCGTCCCCCTCTGAGTTTGAATGGTCGAATTCGAATTCCTCGAGCGTCTGAGGTGGAATGTCTAACTCTTGGGCCTCGTTGGTGACGTTGGTTACCATGCACATCGCGAATTTGTCTTCGACTGTCACAAGTGCTTCGCCTAAAAGTACTCCCTGAGGCAAAGGTATTCTTGGCAGGTATCCTTCGGTTATTTCCGGGTTTCCGATCGGGATCGAGATTGTCATCTTCATTCGAGGAGGTATGGTGTACCTCGAGGATTGCTGAGTTTCGAGACTGAAATGAATTGTTTTCGACGGATGAGATATGAGACTCAGAGATTGCTGATGATAAGATATTTCAGCTTTTTCTCGTTCCAGAAAATCGTTTCCTAAAATACCGACTCCAGGAAAAGGTAAATCCTCTTCACACACTTGAAATACGACTGTTAAACCTAAAACCTTGAGATCGACTGTGCCTTTGGTTTTTAAAGGCCAACCATTTAGTCCTCTCAGTTGTATCGAATTTTCTGTATTTATAGGCGTAGTAGGTTTAAGGGCTGATAAATTAATCAGTGAAACGTCCCCCCCTGTATCGATTAAGAACCGTTGATAATCGCCAAGGAGTGAGTTGCAGGACAGGTAGACCTTCGGGCCTATTCCTAATGCCAGTACTCGTTTTTGCGGATATTCCCTAGGCATGATGATAGGTATAGGTTTTATAGGCCGTTTACGGAGCACAAGTGTGTTCCAGTAAAACGAGATGTTAGCTTGTTCTTTTTTAAAGAATTCGTTACCTAAGATGGCATTGTAGCCTCCTGGGGGATTTGGTACGATGTGGAATGTTATTTCGGTTCCTAATATTTGTAATGTGATTTTTCCTTTGATTGGCATGCTGCTTTGACCTATACCTCCTATGCTTCCATTATTTATTTTATGACAGAGCGCAGTTTCGAGAAGTGCCGGTATACAGATGAGGTTATAATCTGAGCCTGTGTCTAGAAGGGCCATCGTTCTTCCATTTTTAAGTTCTTGATTGACTATTTTGATAATGGGGCCCTTTCCCGTGGCCAGACAAGTAGCATCGGGTGTTGGATTTACAGATCTTTCGCTGGTATCGCCTGAGCTTGAGTTCGCGGCGGAGTTGAATTTTGAGGAAGGGAGGAAAGATTTTGCGGAGGAAGGGTCGTATTCGACTGTAGGTTTGGATTCAAGATTTCCTGAGGAGTTGTTTGAGTAGCTGGAATCTGGTGAGAGGGGTAAGAGTGATTGGTATTTTGAAGGATCGGCCGTGGGTAGGTTCGGTATCCTTGGGGACGTGGTTGGTATTGGGAACTGTAAGGTCTCATTGGGTAAGGCATTGGACCACGTGGAGGCTGGAAGGGCGCACCCGGCATTGCCTCTGGTTGACGGGCGCCCCGTTCGTTTAAAGGAACCGACTGAAGCCCTCTAAACTCTCCTTTAGGACAAAATGGACAATTACAAACGATATTCGGGTCGGTTTTATGACGTAGCTTTTCCTCTTCAGGGTTCAGATCCTGTTCGAAATGCACCATTTTCGGCGTATTCCCGACTTGAGGGAGGAAGGCTGGATTCGATGTATATCCTGTAGGAATTCCGGACTGATAGGAATAATTTAGTCGAGGGTGACCCTGCGCACGGTGCTCTTGGGCATATGCTAGCGTCGATGTAACTAGTGGGCTCTCATAAGCGTTATCCGGGTAGGTATCATAGTAATAGTAGTCATCATAGGGAGCTAGATTTGCTTCTTGGTAAGCTAAAACCCTGCCCTGGTTGAGATAATTGCCTTGGTCATCGTATCTCGGTCCTCTTGACGGTTGTGATCGATGCTGACCTGGGCCTGATTTTCCAAAATGATCTGATCCTGGTGGTAAGATTCTAGCCCGAGATGGTTCGTCGTAAGCTGGATGTCGACGTTTAGGATATCGATATGCTTCAGATTCGACGGCCTTAAATATTTCATCAAGAGTTTTTGAGTTTGAATTTTACACAGACATTTCAGGAAGTCCGGGAGATGCTCGTATAAGGAGTGAGCGGCTGATAGTTCGAAAGTCCTTCGGACGACCTCTTTATCCGCCTCTGGAGCAGTGTCGCTGATGCCCTGTAGGATGTCTCTTAATCGATAGTAAAAATCTTCGATGTTTTCGCCTTCCTCTGGGGACGCTGAGGCTAGCTTCTTCTGCCAGAGGAGATATGGATCTCCCTTCTTTAATTTCGTAGCTAGTTTACGAAGGATGTCTTCGACGGTGGTGAGGTCCGTGTGTTCTATCATGCGGCGAGCTCTTCCGTGAATCCTCTGAGTGAGACGATGTGCGAAATGCTGTTGATGATCTAATGGTATAACCGTTAGCCAGTTCCGAACAATTCCTTCGAAAACTTCGAAGTCTCTGATCGCGTTAGCTCCTTCTCCGTTAAAATATGGAAGGGCCTCGAACATCTCCTTAGCCAAGGAGAGGTGATGCGGTTCGATCTTCTCGTCCGCCAACGAGGTTTCTAACCGGAATGGTCGTGGTTCGGCCATGTTTATTTTGAAAATGTTATAGGGATCAATTATTCTATTCTTTAGGAAGCTGAAGAGGGTAATGGATTTTTAAAGGATTCGTCTAATTTTGATACGTCCCCCCGCGGGTTCTGGTGGGAATCTTTGGTCGCGTTATCGATTACCGATGGTTGATTTTTCCGGATTCGTTCGATAGCCGCGATGGGAATAAAGTGTCCGACTGAATCGACAGTATCTTCGATTATTTTTATATGGGGTCGGGTAGGGTTTATACGGAATCGGTCTAAAGTACGTCTAGGAACTGGGTTTTCTTCCCAATAGTTCCATTCAATCAATGAGCGATGGTAAACTTTCCCAGATGTGTACTCTGCGTGAACTTTTCGTAACTGGTAATTTAATCCAGTGCGCTTACCTCTTTTTCCCATAAGAGTACTCTGGTCAGCAAATAAATAAAAACTTGGGGGTGCACAATTCAATTTTGAAATGTCTCGACTATAAAGCGTTAGAATTTTCCTTCGAATGTTATAAATCGGCTTAGGTGAGTCCCGGTGCAGATAAACGAGAATCGCCAACTATACGGCGCGTTTTCGAATATCGGCTGTAGCTAATTATAAGACGCCCGCGTCTAAATAATTGCCACTTGGACAAAAGAAAGTGATCTATAAGATTAGAAGACGAAATTAGGCTTTATAATACTCGAATGTAAAAAAAAAAATTTTATATTTATTTAATTAAAATTGCTGATGGCAATTTATTGATATAATTGTAATAATGCTTGGACTTTTATTTTTTTAGGATATTAATAAACTTGCTGACGAGAGTCTTGACTGAAACGAGCTCGCGAGTATCGTATTACGGAGTCGCCAACGCGATCAATTGTTATACGGAAACCCCGAGATCAGCGAATGTTAAAAATAAATTTTCGAAATTTGATCCAAGGTATGTATAAATTATATTTGATGATTTCGAAATTGACAACTTGCTAACAAAAAAAAATTTTGTTTTAGGAAATACTAGAGATATTTCAAGAGGAATATGTTTTTATATTGGTTTTGAAAAATTTAGAAAAATCGCAAATAGAAAATAGCGCAAAAATATTTCCGAAAGTAAAAATTTTGAAATTTAGAATTTCTTCGAAATTATTTAAAAATTCCTCAGTTTTTCAAAGAGAACGATAGAAATTTCGTGCTCGAAATCCCACCGCTGCCACCAGTTTTCTTATGTTATGTCCGTAGGCGTTGAAAATGCGGTAGCGAGGTAACGGTGGAGAATCGGACTAACTTTTAAGAATACACAACGAGGGGTTTTAATTCTCGTTGTTAAATTATTTGTTGTGGGAGCTTTCGAGAGACGAAATACCACGCCTTTTGAAGAGACTGAGAATTTTCGTAGAGATTTGATTTTCTTGAATTTAATAAATTACTTTCCACTTACCGTTAGATGACTTGTTTCTTACTGATCCGGGCCTTGAAGGGCGGCTGGAAGCGCTCTCGAGTCTGGATGTTGAATTTGAGGCCCAGGAATGGATGATCAAGGGCTGCTTTCTCAGTAAAGAACGACTCGAGATTTGTGTAGTTGGTTTTTATTAGAACAGCAGCAATCAGTTATACGTTTCACAATAATTTTATTTAACACTTATAAACTACTTATTGAAATTTTACACTTTAATTTACGGTTAACGTCTTTCCAGTTTCCCGCAGGAAAAAGTGCGTAACTGACCGAATAATAACTAAACTTAACGGATTCAAACCGATGTAAATGCGGAGCAAATTAAACGGTTAATCCCTTATATTAACGAACTTATCTATTTTACGTCTGCCGGATGACCGAGACCCACTTGAACTAAGTGCAGCGCAAATTAGAACAAAAGCCCTTACAGACGGCGGCCCGCTTTAACTAAGTGCAGTGCAAATTAATTAAAAGACCTGAATTTAATTTTATCACGTTCGCCGTATTAACGGGGACCCGCTTGATCTAAGTGCAGCGCAAATTAAACCAAAAGCCTCTACGAACGCGGGTCAGTTAACAAAGATACTTGAATTGAATTAGTTAAAAGACGTTGGGCGGTGGTTGCCGCCTCTTTAAAAGTTCCCGCTGCTTAGCTTGCAGAAATCCCCATCGGTCAGTCGGCAGTCGCAACGATATTAATTTTAAGGTGGTTTTCGCGCATAGGTGGGTCTTCCATCTAAAGCGGGAATTTTAAATAAAAGAAAAATTTTTCGGGCGGACATAACATATGATTGAAATCAATTTTTAATGATAAAAATAAATTTTAAACAATAAAAATCAATTTTAGATTATACTTGATTAATTTTAAAATATACATATTAATTTTTCATCATGAAAATCAATTTTCGAGTATGAAAATTGATTTTAGATGTATGGTCATTAAATTGATAATAAGTAAATTAATATTGGATTGAAGATAATCAATTTTCGATGATAAAAATTGGTAATATATAATTACTATTAGTTTTTTTGTTAAAAATCAAATTATGATGAAAGATAATTGATTGTATATTATGCCAATCAATTCTGAACTATAAATAATTAATTTTATACTATAAAGATTAATGTTAGATTAACAAGATAAATTTTTTATAATTAAAATTAATTCATAACTATGTCGATTGATTTAATTTTAGATCATTTAATTAAATTTAGATCATTCAATTTAGAACATTTAATTTAGATCATTAATAATTAAACATTTAGTCCGATAATTGATTTTAGACTATAAATAAAAAATTTTAAATAATTCAAATCAAATATATGATATAAAAATTTATTTAAGATAATTAAAATTAATTTCAAATTAGGGTCAATTCACCAATTTCCAGCCCCCTACCTATTTCCAGCCTCAAATAGTATATGCTATAAATAACTATAGTTTCCTTATTGTGGGGGCTGGAAATAGGTAGGGGGCTGGGTACTGGTGAAGTTACGCTATGAAAAATAATTTCAGATCGTAATCAATTAATTTTAAATTATTTTAATTAATTTTAGAAAATAAATAATGAATTATTACATATTGATTGATTTTGAGCTATAAATGTTTAATTTTATAATTTCAAAATTAATGTTTTATTGTTAAAATTAATTCATTATCATAAAAATTAATTTTGAGCAATAAAAATCAATTTTAGAATATAAATATTTAATTTTGAATCATGAATATTAATTGTACAACATAACAATTCATATTATATTATATGAATTAGTCTAGAATTATGGAATTTAGTTTTAGATGAATTGTGCATTTAAATTTACAAAATTGATTTAAGATTATTAATAATAAATTTTCAATTACAAAAAGCAATAATATGAAATATATTATAAAACATCAGTTTTTTTGTTAAAAATTAAATCAAAATAACGAATAATTGATTTATAAATATGAAAATTGATTGGAAACGCTGAGTAATTGAATTTAAATATTATAGATTTATTTTTTATGATAAAAGTAAATTTTAGATTAGGTGATATTATTTTTTGATCATTAAAATTAATTTCATTCTTCAAATAACCAATTGTTAATCATTCAAATTAACTTTAGAATATAAATAATTAATTTTATATTATAAAGGTTCATTTTAGATCATAGATAATTAATTTTATGATCAAAAAATTTATTTTATGTTAGAAAAATTGAATTTAAATAATAAATTATTATTGAGGTTATAATTGAGGATGGTCTTACTGGTATCACTGTAAAATGTTTTACAAGGGAGGGTGGGGAATTATTGTCTCTTCTCTTTTTTTTCCGCAATATAATCATCTACCCAGTCATTATAACTCTCAACCACTTTTTCGTCAACACCCCTCGGCATGTCGGGTTTTTTTTTTTTCATGCCAGACACTCATGTGCTGCGACTGTGGCCGACTTTTCGTCATAATCAGTACCTGCATTTGCATTACGGTCTTGAATAGTATGGAAAAACTTCTATATTGACATTTTACCTCCATAACTATATGGGAATACAACAGAAAACCAGACCGGTACAGACGCTGGCAATGAAACGCACATATTCTAAGTTTATCATTAATGAAAAATATTGGAGCGCGCCGGAATCGAACTCTGGTCCTACTCGTTTAAAATGCAGGTACTGAGCCGATTAGGCTATTGCTAACCCTAAATAATTAATTATTAATTTTGAACTGTGAAAATTAATTTAATTTCATCAATGATAAATTTTAATTAATAAAAATTAATTATATTAATTACATTATTAATTTTTTGTTTGAAATTGAATTTCAAATTATAAATAACTACTTTTCAAATGTGTAAATTAATTAAAGACTGTAAATTACTGATTTTATATTATAAAATTGAATTTTGAATTTTTAAAATCAATTTTTTATAATAAAAACTAATTTATGATTATAAACAAAAGATTGTTAATTATTTAAAATAATTTTATATTGAAAAAATTAATTTTATATTATATAAATTAATCACATTAGATATATAATTAATATTTCGTAGGGAAATTTATATTATATTATGAATTTTATTTTTTCATATAAAAATTAATTTGAGAACATGAATCATTAATATTTAATCATTTGGATTAATTTTATAGTAAAGATAATAAATTCGAGATTAAGAAAATAAAAAAAAAATTTTTTTCATTGAAAATATTGATAAACATCGCAAAATTGCTCAAATGGTGATTTTTGCGAAAATAAAGTATTTCAAGCTTTGGAGCACTATGAAAAAAATCGCAGCGTTTTGAATTTTTGAGGGATCTTAGGGGACGACTTTAAGTTAAAAAATTACCGACGATATCATTCGTTTATCCATTTTATCCAAAGTTATACCAAGTTATCCGAATATCCTCAATTATAATAATTCTTGTCTTTTTTTCATTCCAATTTTTCAATTCCAGAGAAATTTTTAAAAAACTGTTTACAGTTTCTCATAGGGAATATCGTGTAGTATTCAAAACCCTTTTTAGATTTCCTAAACGATAATTATTTCCAGAGTTATTGATTATCAAAGTTAAAAAGAAATTTTTTGCTTTGATTGACGATAACTCAGCGGTGAATCATTAAACAGACTTTTTGATGACGTCAAATTAGAAGATATAAAATCTTCTGGAAGAACTTTGGAGAGAATTTAGGAAAAAAATTTTTTTTTTAAGCCTGTAGACCTTTTTTTAGACGAGAAAGAATGTGGAGAAATTTTTTATCCGTAGTTCTTTTAGAAATTCTCCAGACCTTGACATGACAAAAAATTTTCATCGTCATTTCTAAAAATAAGACACGAGTTACAGCTCGTTGAAAATCACCCAAAAATTTAGAATTTTTTTTTTTACCTCTTAATTTTTGTGACTTGTGTAGAGCAAATCATGAATTTTTCAATTAATTTTGAATTATTAAGTATTAAACTTTATTATAAAAATCGATTAAAGACTTTACATAATCAATTTATTATTATAAAAATTAATATTATACTGTAAAAATTCAATTTTCATAATGAAAATCAATTCGAGATAAAAGATAATCGAATTAATATTGAAAAATTTATTTTATATGATAAATCATCAATAATCGAATGTAAAAATTAATAATAAATAATAGATTATTAGTTTTTTGGTTAAGAATTCATTTTAGATAGTTAATAAATAATTTTAAATTATACATGTGGATTGGATGACATGAAAATTTATTTAATGTTATAAAAATTAATTTAAAATTATGGAAATTAATTTTAGATACATTGTACGTGAATGAATATCATTAAAATTGATCAAATATTATAAATTATTAATTTTGAATAATAAAAATCAATAATGTATGAGAAGTCATTTTTAGAGTTTTAAAATTGGTTTGAGATGATAAAAAATTAATTTTATAATATGAAAATTAATTTTAGGTTAGTTGATATTAATGTTAAATCATTTAAATTAATTTTTTATTATTTTTAATTAATAGATAATTATGAAAATTAACTTCAGACCATGAATAATTGATTTTATATTATAAAAGTTCATTTCAGATCATAAATAATTGATTTTATAATAGAAAAATTTATTTTATGTTTTAAAAATTTTATGTAAACAATAAATAATTAATTTCAAATTGTTAAAATTAATTTAAGACTATAAATAATGAATTTTTATTTATAAAAATTTATTATATTAAGTACATCATTAATTTTTTGTTTAAAAATTAATTTCATATTAAAAAAATTAATTTTAGATGTTTAACATTAATTTTTCATAATAAAGATTAATTTATGATCATGAACAATAGATTGTAGATCATTCAAGTAAATTTTATGTCATAAAAATTGATTTTATATTATAAAAATCAATTTTATATTATATAAATCAATTATATATTTAAAAAATTAACTATATTGAATGAATAATAAATTTATTGTTGACAAATTAACATCATGCTATAAATAAGTTATTTCTATTTATAAAAATTAATTTAAAAACATGAATAATCAATGTATAATCATCCAAATCAATTTTACCGTATAGATAATTAATTTAAGATTGAAAAAATTAATTCCAAATCATAGAAATTAAATTTACATTATAAATGATTAATCTTAGATAATTTAAATTAATTTTATTTCATAAAAATTAATTTCGAATTGTGAAAATTCATTTCCTAACATAAGAATTAATTTTATATGACAAGTGATTAAAGCAAGATGATAAAAATTAATTTCAGATTTTAAATAATCAATATTGAATCATAAAAATCGATATAATATGATATATCATCAATTTTTTGATAAAAAATTAATTTTAGATTATAAAAAATCAACTTTTTTTCTAAAAATCGATAATTCAGTATGAACAATAATTTGAGATTATAAATAATTATTGTTAAATTTTTTATTTATGCTATATTATAAAAATCAATTTTAGAATATAAATAATCAATTTTATTATTAAAAAACTTATTATGATTAATTTCAATACATTTTCTAATCGAGAAATTAATTTCAGATAAAAAGTAAATTAATTAATTTCATACAAATTAATTCTAGATTATGAATAATTGAATGTTAATTATAACGATTAATTATATTCACTAAATCATTAATTTTGTGTTTGAGAAATAATTTTGGTAATAAATATATAATTTGTTAATGTAAAAATCAATTTTCGACTGAAAATCATTTATTTCATATTACAAAGATTATTTTTATATCATTTTAGATGGTAAATAATAAATTTTAAATTATTAAAATTAATTTTAGGTCATGGATAATTAATATTCAATGATGAAAATCAATAATATATATAATAAATCATGAATTATTAGCTTTAAAATTAATATTAGATGATTGATAATCAAATTTCAGTCTAGGAATTAATTTAAGTCTGTTAATAATAATATTTATCATTTATTAATATTATTCATAATATTAATAATTTATTATTATTATAAAGATTGAAAAGTTCCATATTTCAAAGCCATTATCCCCGATGAAAATTGATGTTAGACTAATTTTTAATTTTACATTAAATTTAATTCATTAAATTCATTTTCACCACATTATTGTAAAAAATGAAAAAATTTTAAATTATCAAAAATATTAACCCGAAAATGGTATTGAGTACTCATACCGACAAAAATGTGGTGAAAATAAATTCAATGAATAAAATTTAATGTAAAATTAAAAATTAGTCTAACATCAATTTGGATCGGGGATGATGGCTTTGAAATATGGAACTCTTTAATAAGTCAAAACACCAATCGTCGGAAATAGAAAATTATCATAATGATTAATATTATACTGTCAAAATTAATATTTCATAATGACAATTAATTTTAAACTATGGAAGTTAATTTGTGATAGAAGGTCATTAAATTAATTCTAAAAAAATTGATTATAGATTGTGAATCATCAATTTTCGAATCTTGGAATTAAAAATATATAGTATATCATTAGTTTTTTGATAGAAAATTCATTTTAGATAAAGAGTAATTCGTTTTTAGATATAAAAATTGATTTCGAACTATAATTGTTTAATTTAGTTAAAATAAATTATTAAATATTATTGATTCGTGGTTTTAAATTAATTTTTATAAATAAAAATAAATAATTTAGTAAAAATAAATTTTAAACAATGAAAATGAAATTTAGATCATGATTAATTAATTTTAAATTATACGAATTTATTGTATGACATAAGAATAGATTCAGAATTATGAAAAGTAATTGTTTATAAATTTTACTGAAATTAATATACATAAAATTGATTTTAAATTTATAATAACCAATTTTTAGTTATAAAAATCTATAATTTATAAGGAATTATAAGTTTTGATTTCCAAAAGTAATTTTCGATTTTGAAAATCTCTTTATAGATAAAAATTGATGAAAAATTAACTTTTAATAATGAAAATTGATTAAAAACCGTAAATTTTCAATTTTATATCATACAAATTATCAATTGTTGAGTGTCAAAATTGATAATATATGAAACATCATCTGTTTTTACTTTGAAAATTAATTCTAGATATTGAAAAATCAATTTTCAAATGTCAAAATTGATTTTTGACAATAAATGTTCGATTTTATCATATAAACATCAATATTATATGATTTATAGTCATAAAAATAAATTTTAACCAATGAAAGTCAATTTTAGATTATACTTGATTAATTTTAAATTATAAATATTAATTTTTCATTAGAGAAATCAATTTTCAAGTATGAAAATTGATTTTAGATGTAAGGTCATTAAATTGATGATAAGTAAATTAAACTTTGATTGAGGATAATCAATTTTCGATGATAAAAATTGGTGATATATAATAAAGCATTAGTTTTTCTGTTAAAAATCAAATTAAGATGATAGATAATTCATTCGTTATCATGCCAATTAATTCTGAACTATAAATAATTAATTTTATACTATAAAGATTAATGTTATATTATCAAGATAAATTTTATATAATAAAAATTAATTCATTACTATGTTATATAATTATAGATCATTAATTATTAATCATATAGTCTGATAATTGATTTTAGACTATAAATAAAAAATTTCAAATTATACAGATCAAATATATGATATGAAAATTTATTTTAGATCATTAAAATTGATTTCAGATTAGGGTAAAGTCACCAATACCCAGCCCCCTACCTATTTCCAGCATCAAATAGTATATGCTATAAATAACTATAGTTTCCATATGGTGGGGGCTGGAAAAAGGTAGGGGGCTGGTTACTGGTGAAGTTACGCTATGAAAAATAATTTCAGATCGTAATAAATTAATTTTAAATTATTTAAATTTTTTTTAGAAAATAAATAATTAATTTTCAATTGTTAATTGATTTTGAGCTATAAATGTTAAATTTTATAATTTTAAAATTAATATTTTATTAAAATTAATTCATTATCAAAAAAATGAATTTTAAACAATAAAAATCAATTTTAGATCATAAATAATTAATTTTAAATCATAAATATCAATTGTATTACATAACACTTCATATTATATTATATGAATTAATCTAGAATTATGGAAATTCAGTTTCGATAAATTGTGCATAAATTGAAATTATTAAAATTAATTTAAGATTATTAATGATAAATTTTCGGATGTGGTGCATGCCTACACAGAATTTGTCTACATTTTGAAAACTCACAAAATTTATCTCTTTACGAGTCAAGCCAATACGTTTCTATTCACATAGAAAAATCTCTATACAAGATTAATTCTACACCACGGCATCT
The DNA here is from genome assembly GCF_020080835.1 of Cotesia glomerata. Lineage (NCBI taxonomy): Eukaryota > Metazoa > Arthropoda > Insecta > Hymenoptera > Braconidae > Cotesia > Cotesia glomerata. The sequence continues at coordinate 20,902,182 of NC_058158.1, read as the reverse complement.
CTACACATATAAAAATAATAAATAGAATATCAATGCAAAAGAATATCTCTCAGATTTGAAATCTCTACATAGTTCATCTCTACACAGTTTATCTCGACACAATCCTAACTTCAAGTCGTAAGCGCTTGACATTTGATTTAAGAAAAAAAAAAAAAAGGATAAATAGACTATTAACATTGATAAAGTTATAAAAAAAACTCCGCGAAGTGAATTCTTTATTCTCTTTCATTACATAAAAATAAAAAAAATTATTTATTCGTTTAAAAATTATAAAATGAGTATTTAGAGATTTTTTAAATTACCATATTTTTTTTTCCTCAGTTTAATAAAACAAATCAATCTTAATATTTAAAAAAAATTGCATCAATATTTTAAAAAATTTTTACAAGCAGCATTTTTTAATAATTGCTTTCTATAATAATTTATCTATTATTAGATCCTAAAAGTTACCACGTTAATTAATTTTAGTGACATTAAAGTAATTAATTTTATTTAATTAAACGTAATAATGTTAATGATTGATTACATCTTAATATTGACTTACTTGTTTAAACCTGACACCAATATTTTTTATCTGTAAAAATTTTTTTATTGTTCAATGTTTAATTTCTTATTATGCATAATATTTTTTTTTATTTTTATTTTTCATAGAATTAATCAATACAACATAGAATTGTTAATTAATTTTTATTTATAATAATGAACAATTTTAGATAGGATAATAAAAAAAGATAAATAGAAAAATTCGCTTGATTCAAGAGAATAAGTGTTGAACCATGAAGATAATTTCGAATGATTTCATTATCTTTAATCAAGTAGAAAATTTTTCGAACTAAAACTTCTTTGCTTGACTCGAGATAAAGAAATTTTCCGAAATTATTTTATAGTTACGAGATTTTTCTTCTTGAAGCAAGTTAATTTTTCATCAGCTTAATTAAACAATAATAGTAATTAATAATTTTTTAAATTTAAGAAGTGAAAATCCTTTTTTTTAGTGATAAACTATAAATAAACTTGTTTGTAGGTGGACAACTTAAATTTAATGCACTACTTAATTTTTTAACAACCTCCAAAATGATTAAATTTCTATATTGGAGCTTATAGAATTTTCATTCACCATGAAGGCTATTATAAAATAAAGTGATGTATTAAATTAGTTACAAACAAGTAAAACAAGCGTACAAATTATTTTTAGCGGTGATGTTTATGAAACACGTAAGTAAGTCCGTGATACGACGTTTTTTCGGCAAACTGGACAGAAATTCATCCTTTGGCGCACCGTTTGATTTGAGCAGCCCACACACATAGAGACATAGCCACAGGGTTGTAATAACATGTCTCGTTCATTGCCGAGACAGACAACACAAGGAAGTCGTCTTGAAGTTGCCGCATACGCTTCGGGTTCCCTTGGAACTATATTTTCCCTTTCGGCCAGCGGTGATTGAGGCCTGGAATTATCAGATTCCCAATCTTCTTCAAATGAATTCAGTGAAATTCGATTTGCATACAATGAAAAATTATTTTTTTTGAAAATTACACACTTAAAAATGCGTAAATACTCTAATTAAATATACCATTTTCGATGTCAGGAATTTCTTCCATTTCCATGACAGGAATTTCTTCCGGCAAAGGCTGTACAATTTCTTGACGACCAATGTTCTCAGCATCTTCCACGTTGACGGCGTTGTCTGTAATGTGATGATGATGATGATGATAATAATAATAATAATAATAATAATAATAATAGTAGTCATAATAAAAATAATAATAATAATCATAACGATTATAATCATTATAATTTTTATTTACTCCGAACGTAAGGTGCTATTCTAACTGCTCCTCGTTGACGTCTTTGTGCTCTGCCTTGTCTTCCTCGTCGTTGGTATTGCGGTTGTATTTGATTGTGATCTTCATTAACATGTCCATTGTCATTATCAATTTGAAGAAGGTCATTGAGTGGTACATTTGCTCTCTGTATTTGTGGCTGACGAATATTTTGATTTCTACCACCACCGTCATCTTCGTTGTTGACTTCCTGAAGAAGCTCATTGAGTAATGGTACAACTGCTGCATTTCTTCTACCTCGTCGACGCCTGTAACCTTGCGGCGGGCCTCTTGGATGCCGTATATCGTCTTCAACAGGTTCTAAATCTAAATTAAGAAATTTTTTGTTTTAGTTATTTCTTTATAAGTTTAAAAATTAAATTTAAAACCTGGTAAAGCATTTTCCGGAACACGAATATCAGCCACATCAGGTAATTCAAGATTATCTTGATCATCTGGAAGTTACATATATACTGAATGTGTAGGATGATCAATTCTATGAATATAATCAATTATAAAATCTAAAATATTAACTTACTTGGTATATCTAAAGTTTCAGCTTCTAGGATATGTCGATGTCGAGGTGTTAGAGCATTTAAGAGAAAGTCGTCCATAGACCACCTATTAAATAATAAAATATGGTAAACATAAAACAAAGTATAGATTTAATCTAGCTTCAATTATTAGTAGTCGATCCATATTGCAAAAGAAGACACTCGACTGTTTTGTACTCAATCTGCAAAATTATAAATACCTTCTACTGTCAAGGTTTCGTTGAGCATTTATGATCCGCTGATCCTCTTCAATCCATCTTAATCGACGAGTCTCGTTAGAGATTGGGACTCCCTCAGTTACTCTTAAGTACTTAATTTCTTGATCAGCCATTATTTCAATTAATCAGTCTAAAAAAAAGAGTTATTATTTGTTCTTTATTTTTTTTTAATAAAGTCACATGTTTATAAATAAAAAAAATATAGGACATGTGCACCAATCCAAACCCAAATATTGCGATGAGCTCCACCCATTCTCTCAATCAAGGTTCGATTGAAACCTTCGGCTAAATTGTTAGTTCGGATCGGCTCAGCGTAAACAGACAGTTCGTGTATTAATCTTCCCCATCAGTGCCGAAGATAATAAATATATGTTATTACACCTGGAAAATCGTCAGCAATTGCATGAGAATATTGTTCAATGACATCTACAGCTTCCGAGTAACGGTTTGCAGGAACCAGAGGAAGGACCCATGATCGGTATAGAACATCCCTTGGGGCCTGACTCAATCCTTGTCGAATCCAGTAACGCCACGTAGCCTAGAATATAGTTTATTAAATAGAAATGATATTAATTAAATAAAAAATATAAACAAATGAAATTTTAAGTGTATGTTAATAAATACGCGATTGAAGTGAAACCAGCAGCCTTTGATCCGAGTATTGGGCAAATTATCGTGAACACTTCGGATATGAGCTCTTTCAAAATCTGCAGTCATACTACGAGCATTCATTACGCCAGGTGCTTATTCAATTATACGAGACCAAATTTTATTATACATCTCAGTTGTCAGACATTGAAATAAAACAAAAACTGCAGAAAATCCCTATAAATAAAATTCATAAAATGAACAAAATTACGTATGACAAATTATAAAAATAAAAACATATATATATATATATATATATTGTATCATATTATTTTACTTTGTCCAAATGTCGTAGATATACCACATATAATTGAGCTGCAGCTGGTTCTCGAGGAGTGGACTATTATCAAAATCGAATAAATATATTATTGATAAAAAAAAAAAAAAATTGTTAAGAAAATAAAATAACAGCAAAGGTTCCATCAGCATGAAGTTCTTGAGCTACATTTAGACGGCCGATCATATTTCTATCAGCAAAAATTAATGCAACTTGATAATCATCAGTGATAACTCGTTCATGAATAATTTCTCTGCCACGCACATATCCTCCTAGGGCATCACCAAGCTCATATAAAGTATGCGGTAATTGTGGACGAAGACTTGCTCGCTCGCGATTTATAATTGATTTCGCTGCTGAATATCCCATTGAAACAGCTACTTCAATAGGGAAACTAAACAAAATAAATTGTTAAATTCTCTCGAATTTATCAATTTGTCCCGCAACTTTTTTTTTTTATTTCGTTGAAAAATACCTTTGAGAAACTCGATTATTGATAATCATGGGGTTGTCTGGTGTCTCTCTAGCTTGTCGACGTAGCTCACAAGTCATTTCTTGGCGTTCAGCAATATACCTAACTGGAGGATGCATGTGATTTCCTTCAACAGTAGGGTGTCCTTCTTCATTAATAATTAATCTGGCATTACAACGCCACATTATTGTACGTTGTGAACAACGGTAGATTTCGGAAGTACAATGCCAGTCACGATGGTACAAAAATTGAATCGATGAATTCGGAGGATAGAGCCAGCGCTCTCCTCCACGTTGGCCATCTAATAGCTCCGGATCGTTCTAATTATTAATCATAAATTTTTATTAATCAATAAATATTTCGGTACAAATATTTTTTTTATTTTATAAGAATATTTCTATTTAATTAATTTACTAAGCTATAATTTATAAGTATTTATTACCATTTTTACCGGGGACTCCAAATTGATACTTGCAATTATAGTCAACTGTTATCGAGTGATATTTTTATCATTTGGAGTAAAAAATGGTAATTTTATTCGTTCATTAAATTTATATTGAATAATTATCTGATTTTATACTTCAATTTATTGTTTGTAAGCAAAATACTGATTTTTTTTTTTTATAAATTATTCAATGTTTTTGTTTGATTAAAATTAAGAGGGAGATGAAGTTGATGTTCAATTAAGAAACAACGCGATTCATGAGCTGCAACGGCAGGCTAGAGAAACTTTAGACAATCCTTTAATTATTTATAATCGAGTGGCACAATTGTATATTTAACTATATTTATCAATTTTATCATTACGTATATATGTTGAATTTACATTACCTTTTAGCTATCTTCGTGAAATAATTGCTGGCATTGGCGCCTCAAGAGGGATAGAAATTATTAATCAAGAACGTCCTTTATTACAGCCAATGATGATCAATAATTTATTTAATTTAGGAGTAATCTTGGAAGTGTTTGAACCCGTACGAGATTTTTTTCAGAGGATGTTTATGAGTGATGAGGGAGATATTGCTTTAATTTTTGCTAAACAGCGTATGATTGAGCAATTAAATGCTGCTCAAGATATATACATCCAAGAACCATTTACTGTAAGTTGCTAAATAATGTATAAGAATATAGAATTTAGGTTTTAGATTATTAAATTATTTAATTTCTTTCTTTTTACATAGTGCACTATTCACGAAGACTTGAAAATTAATTTGAATATTATATTCATACGATCCTTTGATAAAGTATGTTATTAAGTATAGTATTTGTTTATTTTTATCAAATAATTTACTTAAATTTATGAAGATAATATTTAACAAAAATTTCAACAGTTTATACCAGCGGTTTTCACGGTCTTTGAAAACAAAATCCATGTATGATTCCATGCTTACAAACTTATTTGAACTAGCTCCTGGATTGAGAAATGTTAATAATATAATTACTCACCTTGACAAAGAAAATATCCAAAGTATTCGCAGTAACTTTGCCAATGTTCCAATCCAATGCTGCTATTTACACTTCATCACAGTAAATATAAATAAAATTATTACTTAAAATTATACATACGAACTTAAAATAGATTATGAATTTAATAATCAAACACTTATAACTATCATTTTTAGACACTTTTTAAGAATTGGCAAAATAATAATCTGATTGGTGCACCGATCAATATTTTGTACCGATCATGGACTCTTGCTATCACTCATTACCAGCACTTTGGAGAAGCTCTTGATTCAATCGAACCATATTGTCAGCTGATATCAAATGATTTCCCGACAGTGATAAATTTTTTCCATTTTCTGCGTTATGATTGGGGAAAAATTTTAAAAGAGCTTGTAGAAATTCGTTCATCAGTTTCTTATACTCATCTGGATAGCTTCGTAATGACGTTGTCAAACAAAATTGGTGGAGCTCACGAAAACTCCTGGACATGGATTGGTTAATATACATTTACTGAAATTTCGTTTTATAATTATTATTTGTGTTACCTGACGGCAAAATTCACTCAAATAATTGAAAAATCTATTAAAATATTAGCTAATTTAATAAAAGTTGTTGATGATGAAGAACAAAGATGGTTAAATCTTCAAAATCAGATTGCAAATGCTCCTAATCTACAGCCGGATATCATACCTATTCAAAAGATTAAAGAGATACAATTAAATTTAGCAGAAGGACGGTAAATTGAAAAAAATTGAATTATTTCTCTTGATTTCGAAAATATTATTTATTTATATGAAAATAAATTTTTCTCAAAATAAAATTATAGATTAACATTAGAAGAATTCATCAACAACGTTTTGATGCCGGTTACCTGCTTAGATTTGGAAAACTACATAACAATAATAACAAGTATGAAAATTTGCCAAAAATTTTGTTTTTTCATATAAAATAATTGCTTATATCTATGTGAATTCAGAAAATTTGCCTTTGAATTTCCGGGAGTTAAACCGAAAAATCATTTCAATTTCCACCTATTTCAGATAATCATTTAGAATGTACCTTATGTGATGCCCATGATCTGAGGAATATCAATAGGGACAATTTAGAAGGTTCGAAAAATTTCATAGTTTTTTTCTTTGGAATTATATATTTAAAACTATCATTAAAATGTACATAGATAACGAACAGCCAGCAAATGAAGCTTTAGAAGAGCGAAACCTGGGTGAATTTGAAAACATACCAGTTCAAAATGCTGCCCCTGGTCGAGGTCGTGTGCGTGGTCGAAGTCGTGCTCGTGGTCACAATCGTCCTCGTGGTCGTGGACAAGCTGGCGGTCGTAGACAGGAAATCATAGAAGAACATAATCAAAAGCGAAATTTGAACGCACATCTCATCGTTATTTCCGATAATGGTGGGTCTACAAAAACTTAGAAAAGTATGGAAAACTATAGAAACAAATAATAATTTCTGAATTTATAATTTATAGACACTGACTCGAGTGACCAATCACGGTCTCCGTCTCCTCATCGTCGAAGACGTATAGTTAACGAAATAGACGCAGGGCAAATTTTAATTCGACCTGTAGGGGAAAATTCAATTCAACCTGTCGTGGCGAACCCTGAAAACGATTTAATAAGAAGAGAACCCGAAGAGTATGCGGCAAATTCGAGACGACTTCCTTGTGTCATCTGTCTCGACCACGAACGAGACATGTTATTACAACCCTGTGGCCATGTCTCTATGTGCGTGGGCTGCTCAAGTCAAACGGTGCGCGAAAGGATGGATTTCTGTCCAGTTTGCCGGAAAAACGTCGTATCACGGACTTACTTACGTATTTCATAATCATCACCGCTAAAAATAATTTGTACGCTTGTTTTACTTGTTTGTAACTAATTTAATACATCACTTTATTTTATAATAGCCTCCATAGTGAATGAATATTCTATAAGCTCCAATATAGAAATTTACTCATTTTGGAGGTTGTTAAAAAATTAAGTAGTGCATTAAATTTAAGTCGTCCACCTACAAACAAGTTGATTTATAGTTTATCACTAAAAAAAGTGATTTTCACTTCTTAAATTTAAAAAATTATTCATTACTATTATTGTTTAATTAAGCTGATGAAAAATTAACTTGCATCAAGAAGAAAAATCTCGTTACTATAAAATAATTTCGGAAAATTTCTTTATTTCGAGTCAAGCCGAGAAGTTTGCGTTCGAAAAATTTTCTACTTAATTAAAGATAATGAAATCATTCGAAATTATCTTCATGGTTCAACATTTATTCTCTTGAATCAAGCGAATTTTTCTATTAATCTTTTTTTATTATCCTATTTAAAATTGTTCATTATTATAAATAAAATGAATTAACACTTCTATGTTGCATTGATTGATTCTATAAAAAATAAAAATAAAGAAAAATATTATGCATAATAAGAAATTAAACATTTAACAATAAAAAAATTTTTACAGATAAAAAATATTGGTGTCAGGTTTAAACAAGTAAGTCAATATTAAGATGTAATCAATCATTAACATTATTACGTTTAATTATATAAAATTAATTACTTTAATGTCACTAAAATTAATTAACGTGGCAATTTTTAGGATCTAATAATAGATAAATTATTATAGAAAGCATTTATTAAAAATGCTACTTGTAAAAATTTTTAAAAATATTGATGCAATTTTTTTTAAATATTAAAATTGATTTGTTTTATTAAACTAAGGAAAAAAAAATATAGTAATTTAAAAAATTTCTAAATAATCATATTATAATTTTTAAACGAATAAATAATTTTTTTATTTTTATGTAATAAAAGAGAATAAAGAATTCACTTCGCGGAGTTTTTTTTATAAATTTATCAATGTTAATAGTCTATTTATTCTTTTTTTTTTTCTTAAATCAAATGTCAAGCGCTTACGACTTGAAGTTAGGATTGTGTAGAGATGAACTGTGTAGAGATGAACTGTGTAGAGATGAACTATGTAGAGATGAACTATGTAGAGATTTCAAATCTGAGAGATATTCTTTTGCATTGATATTCTGTTTATTATTTTTATATGTGTAGAGATGCCGCGGTGTAGAATTAATCTTGTATAGAGATTTTTCTATGTGAAAAGAAACGTATTGGCTTGACTCGTATAGAGATAAATTTTGTGAGTTTACAAAATGTAGACAAATTCTGTGTAGGCATGCACCACACCCTAAATTTTCAATTACAGAAATTAATTATATAAACTATGTTATATAACATCAGTTTTTTTGTTCAAAATTAAATTAAAATAACGAATAATTGATTTATAAATATGAAAATTAATTTGAAACTCTAAATAATTGTATTTAAATATTATAGATTTATTTTTTATGATATAAATAAATTTTAGATTAGGTGATATTATTTTTTGATCATTTAAATTAATTTTATTTTTAAATAAACAATTGTTAATTATACAAATTAACTTTAGACTATAAATAATTAATTTTATATCATAAAGGTTCATTTAAGATCATGAATAATTAATTTTATGATCGAAAAATTTATTTTATGTTATAAAAATCTAATTTAAATAATAAATTATGATTGAGGAGATAATTGAGGATGGTTTTACTGGTATCACTGTAAAATATTTTACAACGGAGGGTGGGGAATTATTGTCTTTCCTCTTTTTTCTCCGCAATATAATCATCTACCCCGTCATTATAACTCTCAACCACTTTTTCGTCAACACCCCCCGGCATGTCGGGATTTTTTCTTTCATGCCAGACACTCATGTGCTGCGACTGTAGCCGACTTACGCGTTATAATCAGTACCTGCATTTGCATTACGGTCTTGAATAGTATGGAGGTACTTCTATAATGACATTTTACCTCCATAACTATATGGGAAAACCACAGAAAATCCCGACCGGTACAGAGGGTGGCAATGAAACGCACATATTCTAATATTATCATCAATGAAAAATATTGGAGCGCGCCGGAATCGAACTCTGGTCCCACTCGTTCAAGATGCAGGTACCAAGCCGATTAGGCTATTGCTAACCCTAAATAATAAATTATTAATTTTAAACTGTGAAAATTAATTTTATATCATCAATAATAAATTTTAATTAATAAAAATTAATCATATTATATACATTATTAATTTTTTGTTTGAAATTAAATTTCAGATTACAAATAATTACTTTTCAAATGTGTGAATTAATTAAAGACTAAATAACTAATTTTATATTACAAAATTGAATTTTAAATTTTAAAATAAATTTTTTATAATAAAAATTAATTTATGATTATAAACATTACATTTCAAATTATTTAGAATATTTTTATATTGAAAAAATCTATTCTATATTATATAAATTAATCACATTGGATATATAATTAATATTTCGTAGGGAAATTTATATTATATTATGAATAAGTTATTTTTATTTATAAAAATTAATTTGAGACCATGAATCATTAATATTTAATTATTTGAATTAATTTTATAGTATAGATACAAAATTCGAGATTATAAAAATTAAAAAAAAATTTTTCTTATTAAAAATACTGAAGTATCAAAAAATATTAAAAATCGCCAAATTGCTCAAATGGTGATTTTTGAAAAATCAAAGTATTTGAAGGTTTGGGGCACTATGAAAAAAAATCGCAGCGTTTTGAATTTTTGAGGGATCTTAGAGGACGATTTCAGGTTGATAATTTACCGACGATATCCTTCGTTCATCCATTTTATCCAAAGTTATACCAAATTATCCGAATATCCTAAATTATACAAATTCTTGCCTTTTTTTCATTCCAAGTTTTCAATTCCAAAGAAATTTTTCAAAAACTGTTTACAGTTTCTCATAGGGAATATCGTGTAGTATTTGAAACCCTCCTTAAATTTTCTGTACGATCATTATTTCCAGAGTTATTGATTATCAAACATAAAAAGAAATTTTTTGCGTTGATTGACGATAACTTCGCGGCGAATCATCATACAGACTATTTGATTACGTCAAATTGAAGGATATCAAATCTTCAGGAAGAACTTTGCAAAGAATTCAGGGAAAAAAATTTTTTTTAAGCCTGTAGACCTTTTCTCAGACGAGAAAAAATTTGGAGAAATTTTTTATTCGTATTTCTTTTAGGATTTCTCCAGACCTGGACATGACAAAAAATTTTTATCGTCATTTCTAAAAACAAGACACGAGTTACAGCCCGTTCAAAATCACCCAAAAATGTGGAATTTTTTTTATATCTTTTAATTTTTGTGACTTGTGTAGAGCAAATCATGATTTTTTCATTTAAAATTAATTTTAGATCATTAAGAATAAAATTTCAATATTAAAATCGATTAAAGACTTTTAATAATCAATTTATTGTTATAAAAATTAATATTATACTGTAAAAATTTAATTTTCTTCATGAAAATCAATTCGAAATAAAACATAATTAAATTGATAATGAAAAATTTATTTTATATGATAGATCATCAATATTCGAATGTGAAAATTAATAATAAATAATATATTAGTAGTTTTTTCTTTTAAAACTAATTTCAGATAATTAATAATTAATTTTAAATGTTTAGAGTTTCAAAATTAATTCGAGATAATAAATAATTAATTTTATAATATGGAAATTAATTTTAGGTTAGTTGATATTAATGTTCAATCATTTAAATCAATTTTTGATTATTATTAATTAATAAATAATTAAGAAAATTAACATCAGACCATAAATAATTGATTTTCCATCATAAAGGTTTATTTAAGATCATCAATAATTGATTTTATGATAGAAAAATTTATTATATTAAATCAATCATTAATTTTTTGTTTGAAAATTAATTTCATATTAAAAATATTAATTTTAGATTTTCAATATTAATTTTATATCATAACGATTAATTTATGAGCATGAACAATAGATTGTAAATCATTCAAATAAATTTTATGTCATAAAAATTAATTTTATATTATAAAAATTAATTTTATATTATAAAAATTAATTTTATATTATAAAAATCAATTTTATATTATAAAAATTAATTTTATATTATATAAATCAATTATATATTTAAAAAATGAACTATATTGAATGAATAGATAGATAGATAGATATATTATTTATTTGACCATGAGATCGTAATCCTTTGTGGCCATACATGAGAGAAAATTACATTTTTTTACATTGCTTTGATACATAGTATTAATTTTATTTTTATTAAGTTTACCGTAAAGTTTTGAGTAAAGAAATTATTAAGTTTAGTACAAATATAGAATATAAATTTTTAGTTACATTAAATTAAATTAATTTTAATCCGTTCAGATCAGAAACAACTACATAGTATCTTAATTAATCGATTCTAGACTATGAAAATAGTTGAATGCAGCGCTACGAAATTCATTAAAAGTATCAAGATTTGTAAGATTTGCTGGTAATGTGTTCCAAACGCGTATTGCTGATACTATAAATGACTTATCATAAAAAGCAGGATGGCTAGCTGGAAGCCTCAAATAATCTTGTCGTACATCTCCTCTACGCAGTATCAGTTGCAGAAAAATTAATTCATTACGGAATATCAGTTAGCCAGGTTTCCGAAATTGCAATAACATTTAAGGAATGCGTTCTAAAAAATTCTTTAAATTCGGCAAAGTGGCTATGTAGTGATTGCGCATTAAGGTGGCAAAGATGTAATTCCTTAGAAAGTGTGGTAGATGTTGGCAAAACATTAGGCGACGTTGGTGGTGAGGGAGCAATTAATTGTTATTGCACTAAGTCCTGCAGCGGACCTATTCCCACTGAAGGTCTCAGTTTAATAGGCGGCTTATCGTCTGCATATCTGACAAACACAAAAGCGTGAGCAATCCAAATATTTTTTGGGTGAATTCTTGGATATTTTAAACGAATCTCTTGCCGAAGCTTGTACAAGGTCGACGGATGCCTACGATGGAGATATATAGCCGCATCAGCATCAGGAGGCTTTACACTAGGCAACAGTTTACCCACTTTTACTTGGTTATTCTTAATACCTTTGATGCATTCATTTACATGCTTCAAACTATTAAATTTGACACAAACACTGCGATAGTTCCTATTACTCTTCTTACCCAGGCGTTCGACATTAATAATTTTGGTTTCCGTGACAGGCACTTTCAGCACCTGCGTCAATTTTAAAACCACTTCAGTAAGCTTCTCACCGTCCAATTCAGGAATACCAGTAATAGTTAACTCATCCTCAAGTGAACGTGATTCCAGCTGCAGCGTCCTAGACTCCAAATCGCCATCAACAATATTTTTCGCAATAGCTCTAGCTTCTTCCAAAAGATTGTTATCAGCGACAGGTCGAGCTTCCTCAATTTTAGAGACCCTAACCTCCAGATTCCTGACACTTTTTTGCAACACACCATAATCAGTTATCAACTTGTCAACCTTATCATTAACAGACTTGATAGTTTTATCAAACTTATCAATCTTCTTTCCAAAATCGACCCCGTTTTTATCGACTCCATCTATTTTAATTAGCTTATCACGAATTTCCGTTAATATCGGTGAAATATCAACAACACAAGCAGGACAGCAATTCTGGACTTTAGCTGCCGCACGGCTTTTCGATGGTAAACAACATCGTACTTTTACACATGAGTCGTGAAAGTAATGTTTACAGTCAGCTTTTGTTTGTACAGCTGACGAAGCGTCACTAATATTATTTAGACACAATCCACACGACATAGACATTGTTACACAAAACGTAAGATTGCAGCACTCGTGGTGTAAATTTTTAGCTAAATTAGTTAAAATGAAACTAACCTAGAATAAAGTTGATCACTGTTTATTTAGATATAAAACTTATTTAATAATGAATCTAAACGATTATTATCTCAAAAAGAAGTAAATATTTAAAACTATGTTTTGAACGAATTGGCTATATCAGTAAATCGCTATGTTATTTACAAATAGCACACCAAAAATACCAATGTAAAACACGACCGCACTCTACAAAGTACAGTGTAAATAAGTAATTTATTGTTGACAAATTAACATCATACTATAAATAAGTGATTTCTATTTATGAAAATTAATTTAAGACCATAAATAATGAATATTTAATCATCTAAATCAATTTTACCGTATAGATAATTAATTTAAGATTAAAAAAATTAATGTCAAATCATAGAAATTAAATTAACATTATAAGGTAAAAGCCCAAGTATATGATCATGTCCCAGTATATGATCACTCCATGTATTTGTATATCTATATTTGCGAATATAGATATACAAATACATGGAGTGATCATATACTGGTACATGATCATATACTGGAGCTTTTACCTTAAGTGATTAATCTTAGATAATTTAAAATAATTTTATATCATAAAAATTATTTTAGAATTGTGAAAATTCATTTTTTATCATAAAAATCAATTTTATATGACAAGTGATTAAAGCAAGATAATAAAAATTTATTTAAGATTTTAAATAATCAATATTCAATCATAAAAATCGAGAATATATGATAAATTATTAATTTTTAATGAAAAATTAATTTTAGATTATTAGTAATTAACATTTTTTCTAAAATTCGATAATTCAGTATGAACTATTGTTAATAATTTGAGATTATAAATAAATAATGTTAGAATTTTTATTTATGCTATATTATAAAAATTAATTTTAGACTATAAATAATCAATTTTATTATTAAAGAACTAATTATGATTAATTTCAATACATTTTCGAATAGAGAAATTAATTTCAGATAAAAAGTAAATTGATTTATTTTATACAAATTTATTCTAGATTATGATTAATTGAATGTTAATATTTAAGATTAATTGTATTCACTGAATCATTAATTTTTTGTTTGAGAAAAAATTTTGGTAATAAATATATAATTTGTTATTGTAAAAATCAATTTTCGACTAGAAATCATTAATTTCATATTATATAGATTATTTTTATATCATTTTAGAAAGTAAATAATAAATTTTAAATTATTAAAATTAATTTCAGGTCATGGATAATTAATATTCAATGATGAAAATCAATAATATATATAATGAATAATGAATTATTTGCTTTGAAATTAGTATTAGATAATTGATAATCAAATTTCAGTCTAGGAATTGATTTAAGACTGTTAATGATTATATTTATCATTTATTAATATTAATAAAATGTTCCATATTTCAAAGCCATTATCCCCGATCAAAATTGATGTTAGAGTAATTTTTAATTTTACATTAAATTTCATTCATTGAATTTATTCTCACTACATTATTGTGAAAAATGAAAAAATTTTCAATTATTAGAAATATTAACCTAAAGATGGTGTTAAGTGCTCATGCCGACAAAAATGTGGTGAAAATAAATTTAATGAATGAAATTTAATGTAAAATTAAAAATTAGCCTAACATCAATTTGGATCGGGGATGATGGCTTTGAAATATGGGACTCTTCAATAAGTCAAAACACCAATCGTCGGAAATAGAAAATTATTAAAATGATTAATATTATACTGTCAAAATTAATATTTCATAATAACAATTAATTTTAAACTATGGAAATTAATTTGTGATAGAAGGTCATTAAATTAATTCTAAAAAAATTGATTATAAATTGTGAATCATCAATTTTCAAATCTTGGAATTAAAAATATATAGTATATCATTAGTTTTTTGATAGAAAATTCATTTTAGATAAAGAGTAATTCGTTTTTAGATATAAAAATTGATTTTGAACTATAATTGTTTAATTTAGTTATATGAAAATTATTATTACATTATTAAAATCAATTTTTTATCATAAAAATAAATTTTAAACAATGAAAATGAAATTTAGATCATGATTAATTAATTTTAAATTATACGAATTTATTGTATGATATAAGAATAGATTGAGAATGATGAAAAGTAATTGTTAATAAATTGTACTAAAATTAATATACATAAAATTGATTTTAGATTTATAATAACCAATTTTTAATTATAAAAATCTATAATTTATAAGGAATCATAAGTTTTGATTTCCAAAAGTAATTTTAGATGTTGAAAATCTCTTTATAGATAAAAATTGATGAAAAATTAACTTTTAATTATGAA
Source organism: Cotesia glomerata (assembly GCF_020080835.1). Classification (NCBI taxonomy): domain Eukaryota; kingdom Metazoa; phylum Arthropoda; class Insecta; order Hymenoptera; family Braconidae; genus Cotesia; species Cotesia glomerata. Next base: position 20,886,652 of record NC_058158.1, on the reverse strand, counting down.
AATTGATTAAAAACGGTAAATTTTCAATTTTATATCATCCAAATCAATTGTTTGAATTGAAAATCAATTTTAAACTATGGAAATTAATTTTGGATGAAACGTAATTAATTTTTTATTATAAAAATCAATTTTACATTTTTGAAATCGATTTATGATTGTTATGTCCAAGGGCGTTTAAGTGGTAGCGTAAACGGTGGAGGTTTGGACTAACGGTTTAAAGAATACGCAACGGAGTTTTAATTCCGTTGTTTTAATTATTTATGTGGGACGTTTTCGACGGACGAATTTACCACGCCTTCGTTTGAGACTGAACACGGATTTTATTAAGAATAGATGTACTTACTCTTTGCAGGATTTTTTTGTTACCGGATCCGTGATCCCGGGGCCGCTTTTAGCGCCTTTTCCTTGAATTGGCCCTCTGGTTGGTCCTTGCAGCGGATGGAGTTGGATGGATTTGGGGCTGCTTACTTTAAGGGCTTCTTATTTTTAAGAAATGAATTAACTCGAAACTGATTTCACTTCTTTTGATATTTATTTTTATAACCACAAAACTTACACTTTCACAATTTTAATTTAAACGTAATATATTTTAATGAATTTTATTGATTTGGTTGAGCTAACGTCCTCCAGTCCCCCGTAGGGTAAAGTGCGCGAAACTAGCTTTTAGGAAATTTTGAATAAACTTAATGACCGAATTCTCGCCTAAGTGCAGGGCAAATTAGAACTTTGAGAATACGGTTCTCTATGATTTACTTACTCGCCGAATTCTCGCCTAAGTGCAGGGCAAATTAAAACTTTGAGAATACGACTCTCTAAGATACTTAAAATTAATACGTGGCCTGCCGGTTGAAACCGCGTCCAAACTTCCTTTAAGTGCGGAGCAAATTAAAGCAAAGGACTCTACAAGGCACGGGCCCGTCAGTTAAACGCAGAAGTCGAATTAACCAACTAAGACCTGGTTTACACTTAAAACTAATACGTGGCCTGCCGGTTGAAACCGCGTCCAAACTTCCTTTAAGTGCGGAGCAAATTAAAGCAAAGGACTCTACAAGGCACGGGCCCGTCAGTTAAACACGGAAGTCGAATTAACCAACTAAGACCTGGTTTACACTTAAAACTAATACGTGGCCTGCCGGTTGAAACCGCGTCCAAACTTCCTTTAAGTGTGGAGCAAATTAAAGCAAAGGACTCTACAAGGCACGGGCCCGTCAGTTAAACGCGGAAGTCGAATTAACCAACTAAGACAAGGCGTTGGCTCTTGATCGCCTTTTTAAATACTCGCGGTGCTGAGGTTGCAGAAGTCCCCGCTAGTTAACCAGCAGTCGCGTAGCTTCTATTTTATTGTGGCTTTCGCGCATGGAGAAGTCTTTCATCTGCGCGGACGATTTAAATTTAAAGAAAGAGAAGAGAGAAAAAAAATTTGCGGGTGGACATAACATGATCATTCACAATAGATTCTCAATTATTCAAATTAATTTTATATCAACAAAATTAATATTATATGATAAACTAGCTGTTACCCGCCCGCTCCGCTGGGCGCTTTATAGAATTGTATTTTTAGATCTAGATTTGAAATTCAATTGGAAGATTGTTTTGACTTGCACAGATTCCAAATTCCATCAAATTGGTCTGTATATTTTGTCCACATGATTATTCTAGCTAAAATTCATTGTAACTTCCAATGTGCAATCCCTATAACATTTCCGTGGCTTTCTTCCAAAAATGAATATTAATTGACACGAAGAAAAAAAATTTTAAATGAGCATTGTAAGTTTTAGTTAAAGTAATTGCAGGTCTCATAAGTGAAGTTGAAATCTGCCTAGCTTAAATTGTGACGAATTTCGTTGTTAATTAAAATTTCTTCCGTAACATCAATTATACATAGAAAATTATTTGTACTTGTTTTTTACGAATTTTCTTAAAATGAGTAGCCAAATTTTTTTTCTATATCTCATGTGTTTAGAAAATGCAATGCTTTTAATCTGTTACATTTTCGCGATCCCGTAATAAGAACAATTCATCGGTTATGTGATCAGCAAAAAAAAATGTATGTAAAATTCTTGGTCGACTTTTTTGTCGCTGCCAAAGAGACGATTGTTATAAGAAAATATCACTATTAAGAAAGAAAAATATTTAAATCCGTTGACCTTGGAGGCCATCCCGGTATTTGCCTGTTTCTCTTCAGATTCTATCAAATTTTATATTTGTAGGAACTGTATTTAAAGAATATGAATTTTTTGACAATTATTACTCTCGGACTTCTATGTGGGGGAGGAATTTCGTAAGATCCTATTCGAGATAATTTCTATATTATAAATAAAAGATTTCAACAAAACTTCGAGTCTATAAAAACTATCGATTGGAAGTGAGAAATTTTCATTGTTAACGCCCCCACCATCCCTTTTGGGGTTAGAATTCAAGAAAATCCATTCTCAGCTGAACTTGACATCGTACACGAAGATTTCTACCAAATTTAGAATCTGCAGGAGTTACAGTTTGGAAATTAAAATTTTAGATTTTAACACCTACCCCCGCAATTCCTATCGGAAGTAGAATTTTTTGGGATCCGTTTTGAGATGATCTCATGACAAATGAAAGATTCCTACGAAATTTACGCCTTTTAGAAGCTATATTTTGGAAATTAAGATTATTTTTGTCAACACCCACCCCCGCAATTCTTATTGGGGGTGATTCGTCGTAAAATCCGCTCTTAGATTATTTCTACATTACATAGAAGATTCTTACCAAATTTGGAGTCTATAAGAGCTATAGCTTGTAAATTAAAAATTTTAATTGTTAACATCCACCCCCGCAAACTCCTGTGAGGTATCTTAAAATTCGTTCGTATATTATTTCTACATCTCTTAGAGAAAATTCCTACCTAATTGGAGTCTGTAGGAGCTATAGCTTGAAAATTAAAAATTGTAATTGTTAATACCCACCCCCACAATCCGTATTGGGAGTAGGCTGTCATTAAATCCACTCTTGAATCATTTATACATCACATAGAGCAGATTCTTACCAAATTTGGAGCCTATAGTAGCTACAGCTCTGAAATTTAAAATTTTCATCATTAACACCCACCCCCGCAACCCCTTGTGGAGTAGGATATCGTTAAATTCGTTTATAAATTATTTTTACATCACTTACAAAAAATTCATACAGAATTAGGATTCTCTAGGAGCTATAGCTCGGAAATTTTAAATTTTCATTGTTAACGCCCACCTTCGCAATCCATATTAGGAGTAGATTGTAATAAAATCCGCTCTTAGATCATTTCTACATCACATATAGGAAATTCCTGCCAAATTTGGAGTCAATAGGAGCTATAGTTTAAAAATGGGAATTTCCCATTGTCAACACCCCCGCAACCCCCCTTGTAGGTGGAATTTCGTAAAATCCGTTCTTAGCTGACCTTTACACGGCGAAAGGAATATTCCTACCAAATTTCACGTCTCTACGCTTTATGGTTTCAGAGATATCATGATGAGTCACAATATATAGGTGGAAATCTCTTATATATATATAGATTAGTATTTTTCTTACCTAGGGCAGGAACATAAGAAATGTCTCAGATTACATGTAATTGTTGACCGAGGCGAAGCCGAGGTCGACAAACATGTGATCTGAGGCTTTCTTATTTTCTGCCCGTGGTGAGAAAACTATTTTTCTCCTCGACGGAGGCGGAAAGCGGCATTTTCATTTAGCGCAGCGGGCGGAAAATTGACGCTTTCCGCCCGGAGGGGAGAAAAATTGATTTTTATTTATGAAAATTTATTTTTTTGCTCGACGGGCAGAAAGCGTCAACTTTCGGCCCGCTGCGCTAAACAAAGTTGCCCCTTTCTGCCTTCGTCGAGCAAAAAAATAGTATACACTCCACGGGAAGTAAATAAGAAAGCCTCAGATCACATGTTTGTTGACTTCGGCTTCGCCTCAGCCAACAATTACATGTGATCTGAGACATTTCTTACTTTACTTCCCTAGGTGTGTAATATACTATTAGACTTTGAATAAGTTATTATTAATCATTTCAATCAATTTTATCATTAATGATTAATTTAAAATTATTGAATTGAATTTTAAGCTTAAATTATTTAAATCGATTCAACATCATGAAAATTTAGAATTGTGAAAATTAATTTCCTGTCATAAAAATGAATTTTCGATGTAAAGTCATTGAAGGAAGGTAATAAAAATTAATTTCAGATGTTGAATAATCAATATTCAATAATAAAAATCGAGAATATATGATAAATTATCAATTTTCTGATAAAAAAATCAATCTTAGATCATGAATAATTAATTTTTTATCACGAAAATTAATCATTAAATATAAACAACTATTTGAGATAATAAATGATTAATTTTGAACATTTTAAATTTATTATATAATATTAATATAAATTTTAGACTATATATTATTAATTTTATTTTATAACAACTAATTTTTAATTATTTCAAAACATTTTCAAAGAAAAAAATTAATCTTTTATAAAAAGTAGATAAATTAATGTCGAAGAAACCAAGTTTAGATTATGAATAATCAATTGTCAATTTGAAAGATCAATAATTTTCAATAAATTATCAACTGTTGTTTGAGAATAAATTTTGGTTATGAATAAATAATTTGTAATCAATTTTAGTCTAGAAATCACCAATTTTATATTCTTCAGATTAATTTTATATCAATTCAGATATTAAATTATTGATTTTAAATTATTCAAATTAATTTAAGATCATAAATAATCAATTTTCAATTATAAACATCGATAATTTATAATAGATCATAAATTTTTTGTTTGAAACATAACTTTAGCATTCAAATCATCAATTTTTGAGTGTCAAAATTGATAATATATGAAACATCATTTGTTTTTCCGTTGAAAATTAATTTTAGATGATGAAAAATCAATTTTTAAATGTCAAAATTTATTTTTGACAATAAATGTTCGATTTTGCCATGTAAACATCAATATTATATGATTAAAATTTATTTATAATCATAAAAATGAATTTTAAACAATTAAAATCAATTTTAGATTATACTTGATTAATTTTAAATTATACATATTAATTTTTCATTATGAAAATCAACTTTCAAGTATGAAAATTGATTTTAGATGTACGGTCATTAAATTGATGATAAGTAAATTAAACTTAGATTGAGGATAATCAATTTTCGATGATAAAAATTGGTGATATATAATAAAGCATTAGTTTTTCTGTTAAAAATCAAATTAAGATTATAGATAATTCATTCTTTATCATGCCAATTAATGCTGAACTATAAATAATTAATTTTATACTATAAAGATTAATGTTATATTATCAAGATAAATTTTATATAATAAAAATTAATTCATTACTATGTTATATAATTATAGATCATTCATAATTAATCATATAGTCTGATAATTGATTTTAGACTATAAATAAAAAATTTTGAATTATACAGATCAAATATATGATATAAAAATTTATATTAGATCATTGAAATTGATTTCAAATTAGAGTAAAATCACCAATACCTAGCCCCCTACCTATTTCCAGCATCAAATAGTATATGCTATAAATAACTATAGTTTCCTTATGGTGGAAGCTCGATAAAGGTAGGGGACTGGTTACTGGTGAAGTTACGCTATGAAAAATGATTTCAGATCGTAATCAATTGATTTTAAATTATTTAAATTAATTTTAGGAAATAAATTATTAATTTTCAAATATTAATCGATTTTGAGCTATAAATGTTAAATTTTATAATTTCAAAATTAATATTTTATCATTAAAATTAATTCATTATCAAAAAAATGAATTTTAAACATTAAAAATCAATTTTAGATCATAAATAATTAATTTTGAATCATAAATATCAATTCTATAACATAACACTTCATATTATATTATATGAATTAATCTAGAATTATGGAAATTAATTTTTGATAAATTGTGCATAATTGAAATTATTATAATTGATTTAAGATTATTTATAATAAATTTTCAACTACAGGAATCAATAATATAAAATATAATATAAAACATCAGATTTTTTGTTAAAAATTAAATTAAAATAACGAATAATTGATTTATAAATATGAAAATTAATTTGAAACGCTGAATAATTAAATTTAAATATTATAGATTCATTTTACGACGATATCCTTCGTTCATCCATTTTATCCAAAGTTATACCAAGTTATCCGAATATCCTAAATTATACAAATTCTCGTCTTTTTTTCGGTCCAAGTTTTCATTTCCAAACAAATTTTTCAAAAACCGTTTACAGTTTCTCATAGGGAATATCATGTAGTATTTAAAACCCTCCTCAGATTTCCTGTATGATCATTATTTCCAGAGTTATTGATCATCAAAGTTAAAAAGAAATTTTTCGCCTTGATTAACGATAACTTCGCGACGAATCGTCATACAGACTTTTTGATTAAGTCAAATTGAAGGATATTGAATCTTCTGGAAAAACTTTGCAAATAATTCAGGGAAAAAAATTTTTTTTTAACCTGTAGACCTTTTCTTAGACGTGAAAGAATTTGGAGAAATTTTTTATCCGTAGTTCTTTTAGGATTTCTCCAGACCTGGACATGACAAAAAATTTTTATCGTCATTTCTAAAAACAAGACAAGAGTTACAGCTCGTTTGAAATCACCCAAAAATTTGGAATTTTTTTCATATCTTTCAATGTTTGTGACTTGTGTAGAGCAAATCATGAATTTTTCATTTAAAAATTAATTTCAGATTATTAAGAATTAAATTACATTATTTAAATCGATTAAAGACTTTGAATAATCAATTTATTATTATGAAAATTGATATTATACTGTAAAAATTGAATTTTTATAATGAAAATCAATTTAAAATGAAAGATAATTGAATTAATATTGAAAAATTTATTTTATATGATAAATAATCAATATACGAATGTGAAAATTAATAATAAATAATATATTATTAGTTTTTTAGTTTAAAATTAATTTTAGATAATTAATAATTAATTTTAAATGTTTTGAGTTTCAAAATTAATTTGAGATGATGAATAATTAATTTTATAATATGAAAATTCATTTTAGTTTAGTTGATATTAATGTCAAATCATTTAAATCAATTTTTAATTATTATTAATTAATAGATAATCATGAAAATTAACATCAGACCATAAATAATTGATTTTATATCATAAAGTTTTATTTAAGATCATTTATAATTGATTTTATGATAGAAAAATTTATTATATTAAATACATCATTAATTTTTTGTTTGAAAATTAATTTCATATTAAAAAAATTAATTTTAGATTTTTAATATTAATTTTTCATAATAACGATTAATTTATGATCATGAACAATAGATTGTAAATCATTCAAATAAATTTTATGTCATAAAAATTAATTTCATATTATAAAAATTAATTTTATATTATATAAATCAATTATATATCTAAAAAATTAACTATATTGAATAAATAATTAATTTATTGATGACAAATTAACATCATACAATAAATAAGTGATTCCTATTTATGGAAATTAATTTAAGACCATAAATAATCCATATTTGATCATCTAAATCAATTTTACTTACAAGGTAACTCTCTCCGGTGTCCCCCTCCGATTTTGATGAAACTGAGATATGTTATTCTCCGTCGAAATCTAAGTGACACGTATTTTTTTTATCCGCGGAAAAACATTTCTAGGGGGTGAAACTACCCCTCAAAGTTTAGCCTCCAAAGGGGTGTTTTTCAAGTTTCGCATACTTGCAGTTTAAATAATCGAATGGGACCAATTGCATAATTTTCAGGGTGGAAAATCATGAAAAATGCTTTTGGTTTTATAATAAAACAATGGATAGAACAAAAGTTATGAGGGTTAAAAATCACAAAACTTTTATAAAAAAAAAACTATTCGATAAATTTCAATGAAACCAACGGCAATCGGAAGAGGAAAAAAAAGTAGAGAATACATCTTTCGGGGTTTTTCCGAAAAATTAAGTTTAGGGGGTGAACATCCCTTAAGCATATCTACATTGACCACCAAGAAAATATCGTTTTTTATATTAATTTCGATATGAATTCATCAATAATAATTTGTTCGTACATTTCTAGCATTTAGAAAATAATAATAATATTATATCTTAATATTTTACTTACTTGTTTACTTCTCATCCCAAACTTTATTTTGTGTATCGGGACATCAAATATTATAAATGTCATGTAATGTGAATCTGTTTTGGAAAAAAAAAAAAGAAAAAATGCTTACAATATATGCTTTACTATAATCAAATTAAATTTAAAAATAGTTTACAAATGATTTTTTACAAAAATATTTAATATTTCTGATGTTTATGAAATTTAATACTTAAATTCATCATTTTGTCATATGCAGATCTATTCAATATATGTTTTGCAATCGTGATGTTCATGAAAAAAATGTTGAAAACACAACGACTTTTTGCACCATGAACAGCAGATAATTGCTATATTTTGACAACCAGGAACCTCACAATGAGAATTGCATGATCCGTGAAATGTAAAATCCACAGGATTTTCGAACTCATCTGGTTTTACTTCTGTGTAGCCACTTTTGTACCACGAGTACTTGAATAAATTTATGTACCGAGGAGATGACAATTGGATATGTGTAAGTGATTGTAATTTTATAATGTTATTTCGTAAATGCAAGTTTATGTCCAAATTCATCAAAACTGTACGATCCGAAAAATATCGAACAAAAATTTTTCCATACTCGGAATCCAAAACATCAAGCGGTTGAATTTTCCCAGTTGTACCTTTTGGTAAGATCATTACTTCAGTATCTTTATTTGTTGGTTTAACGCTTTGTACAACTTGAGGACAATGCCCAGTCCATGAGTCAATTAGTAATAAAGATTTTGGGCCCACATTTAGAAAAAACACCCTCTCCAACCAAATTTTTAAATGATCTGAAAATTAAAAAATATGAACTATTTGTATCAACAATAACTTATGCGCAAACCAGAAAAAAAAATAAAGAATAATTCGTACCTGATGTAAGTTTTCCTGATTTTGATACTTCTATGTATACATTATGAGGTCTAAAAAGTGTTGTTTCAACTATTGGTCCAAATTTACCACTTGGTTCTTTTAGAACCAAAAAAAGTGGGGATAAAAGCTTTCCATCAGCGGATACAGTTGGTTGAACTGTGTAACTATGAGTAGTAGAAGTAACAGATTGTACAAGACATTCTACTTGTTTCTCTCCTTCAACAGCTAAAGTTCGACCGGAATGCATTTCCAACTGAAAACCACTTTGATCTGAATTATATACGTTTGCTAATTCATAAATTTTAATTTTTTGTTTTACATTATTGACGAATTCCTCAGCTTGCTGTTTTAATGATTTACTATCTTCAATGGTTTTGGACGTGATAAACTTATTTATTTTTCTTGATACGATGCGATGTGCTCTTTTGAATGACGCGATCCACTTTGTTGATGCTTTAAAACGGGAATCTTCCGCACCAATTTCTTTTTGAGCTTGTAAGGCCCATCTTTTTATGTCACAATCATGTACGATTAAACCTGCATCTATAGCTGCTTTGAAATTTTGTAATGTATATTCACAAATTCTTGCTAATTTTTCCTTATAAGTCCCTCCCTGATTTAAAATATGAGCCCATCTTCGTAACTGTCGAACAGATTGTACCTTTCTAAATTTTTGTCTAACACTGTCTAAACTTAAATTTCTTTTTTTGCCACTACGCCAGTACTCGACGGCTTTCAATTTATATTCATAAGATAAATCTTCAACATCCTTAGTGCATTCGTCGATAGGTGTTTCTTGGTCAACTAGTGCATTTGCCCACTCTTTATCTTCCACGACTTCCATCGTCCAATCTTTATACGGTTCTTGGAAATGCAAAGAACTTTCTTCGACCATTTCGATTCCGGAGTATTCGTTCATAGCATTGAGTAAAATATTTTCAAAACTTTCTTTGATTTGTATTTCTTCGTCATTTACTGGCGATTCTGGAATGTTCATGACTTGAAATATTGTTAAGAGTAGTCTTATAACATTTATAGGATTGACTTTCATTTTGCTCTATGTACTAAAATAAAGATTTTCGTACAATTTTAAATTATTCACTTATTAAAAAAAAAAAAAAAAAACACGATTATAATATTGAATTATAAAAGATGAAGTACATCGCAGTAACTAAACTAATCTCGAAATGATACATTTATTTATACTATGTTGTTTTTCACATTACTGACTCATATATACTAAAAATATAATTATCTCTTTTTGTATGAGATAACGATGAATGATTATTATGATTATAATAAATCATTATAAGCATTTTTTCTTTTTTTTTTTTTTTTCCAAAGCAGATTCACATTAAATGACATTTGTAATATTTGATGTCCCGATACACAAAATAAAGTTTGGGATGCGAAGTAAACAAGTAAGTAAAATATTAAGATATAATATTATTATTATTTTCTAAATGCTAGAAATGTACGGAAAAATTATTATTGATGAATTCATATCAAAATTAATATAAAAAACGATATTTTCTTGGTGGTCACTGTAGATATGCTTAAGGGATGTTCACCCCCTAAACTTAATTTTTCGGAAAAACCCCGAAAGATGTATTCTCTACTTTTTTTTCCTCTTCCGATTGCCGTTGGTTTCGTTGAAATCCATCGAATAGTTTTTTTTTTATAAAAGTTTTGTGATTTTCAACCCTCATAACTTTTGTTCTATCCATTGTTTTATTATAAAACCAAAAGCATTTTTCATGATTTTCCACCCTGAAAATTATGCAATTGGTCCCATTCGATTGTTTAAACTGCAAGTATGCGAAACTTGAAAAACACCCCTTTGGAGGCTAACTTTTGAGAGGTAGTTTCACCCCCTAGAAATGTTTTTCCGCAGATAAAAAAAAATACGTGTCTCTTAGATTTCGACGGAGAATAACATATCTCAGTTTCATCAAAATCGGAGGGGGACACCGGAGAGAGTTTCCTTGTTAGATAATTAATTTAAGATTAAAAAAATTAATTTCAAATTAAATTAAAATAACGAATAATTGATTCATAAATATGAAAATTCTTTTGAAACGCTAAAATATTAAATTTAAATATGATAGATTCATTTTATATCATAAAAATAAATTTTAGATTAGGTGATATTATTTTTTGATCATTTCAATTAATTTTATTTTTCAAATAAACAATTCTTAATTATACAAATTAACTTTAGACTATAAATAAATAATTTTATATTATGAAGGATCATTTTAGATCATAAATAATTAATTTTATGATCGAAAAATTTATTTTATGTTATAAAAATTGAATTTAAATAATAAATTATAATTGAGGTTATAATTGAGGATGGTTTTACTGGTATCACTGTAAAATGTTTTACAAGGGAGGGTGGGGAATTATTGTCTCGCCTCTTTTTTCTCCGCAATATAATCATCTACCCCGTCATTATAACTCTCAACCACTTTTTCGTCAACACCCCCCGGCATGTCGGGATTTTTTATTTCTTGCTAGACACTCATGTACTGCGACTGTGGCCGACTCACGCGTTATAATCAGTACCTGCGTTTGCATTACGGTCTTAAATAGTATGGAGGTACTATAATGACATTTTACCTCCATAACTATATGGGAAAACCACAGAAAACCCGACCGATACAGAGGGTGGCAATGAAACGCACATATTCTAATATTATCATCAATGAAAAATATTGTAGTGCGCCGGAATTGAACTCTGGTCCCACTCGTTCAAGATGCAGGTACCAAGCCGATTAGGCTATCGCTAACCCTAAATAATAAATTATTAATTTTAAACTGTGAAAATTTATTTAAGATCATGAATATCAAATATTAATTAATAAAAATTAATTATATTAAATACATTATTAAATTTTTGTCTGAAAATAAATTTCAGATTATAAATAATCACTTTTCAAATGTGTAAATCAATTAACGACTGTAAATAACTAATTTTATATTATAAAAATTAATTTTACATTTTTGAAATCATTTTTTTATAATAGAAATTAATTTATGATTATAAACAATAGATTGTTAATTATTTAAAATAATTCTATATTGAAAAAATTCATTTTATATTATAAATTGATCACATTGGATATATAATTAATATTTCGTAAGGAAATTTATATTATATTATGAATAAGTTATTTTTATTTAAAAAAATTAATTTTAGACCATGAATAATTAATATTTAATTATTGAATTAATTTTATAGTATAGATAATAAATTTGAGATTGTAAAAATTGATTTTAAATCATGGAAATTATATTTACATTATAAATAAATAAACTTAATTTCTTTAAATCAATTTTACATCACAAAATGTAATTGAGATTTTTGAAAATTAATTTTCTATCATTAAAATTAATTTCAGATGAAAAGTTATTAAAGTAAGATGATGAGAATTGATTTTAGATAGTAAATAATCAATATTCGATTAGAAAAATCAAGAATATATGATCAATTATCAATTTTTTGATGAATAATCAACTTTCAATTATTAATAATTAATTTTTTATCTCGAAAATCAATTATTCAGTATGAAATATAATCTTCAATTATAAATAAATAAAATTTAATTTTTTATATTTATGCTATATTATGAACATTACTTTTAGACTATAAATAATCTATATATATATAAGAGATTCTCACCTATATGTTGACTCATCACGATATCTCTGGAACCATAAGGCGTAGCGACTTGAAATTTGGTAGGAATATTCCTTTCGCCGAGTAGAGTTCAGCTAAGAACGGATTTTAGGAAATTCCACCCACAAGGGCGGTTGCGTGGGCGATAACAATAAAAAATTCCCATTCTTAACCTATAGCTTCTATCGAAGCTAGATAAGCAATGAAAATTTCGATTTTTTTAGCTGTAGCTCCTAAAGGCTCAAAATATGATAAATATCTGCTATATGCGAGGTAAAAATGATCTAAGAGTGGATTTTATGACAATCTACTCCCAATATGGATTGCGAGGGTGGACATTGACAATGAAAATTAAAAATTTTCGACTTTTAGCACCTACAGACTCCTAATTTTGTATGAATTTTTCGTAAGTGATGTAAAAATAATTTATGAACGAATTTTACGATATCCCACTCCACAGAGAAGTGCGGGGGTGGATCTTAACAATGAAAATTTCAAATTTCCGAGCTGTAGCTCCTATAGGCTCTACATTTGGTAAGAATCTGTTCTATGGCATGTAGAAATGATTTAAAAGCGGATTTAATGACAGCCTACACCCAATATGGATTGCGGGGGTGGGCGTTAACAATGAAAATTTTAAATTTCCGAGCTACAGCTTCGACAGACTCATAATTTTGTATGAATTTTCTGTAAGTAATGTAAAATTAATTTATGAACGAATCTTACGATATCCCTCCCCACAGGAGGGTGCGGGGGTGGGTTTTAACAATTAAAATTTTAAATTTTCGAGCTGCAGCTCCTATAAGCTCCAAATTTGAAAAGAATCTGCTATATGCGATAAACTGAAACTAAGGAAACGACCTAAAGTCGAAGAAAGTATTTACTAGCGTTATAGATTAACTTTCAAGTTCGAATACTAAAATAAAATAATAAATTATAAAATTAGTATAAGAAAAGTAGATTTAAGCGAAAGATGTATCAGAGTTTTTAGACAAGCTGTACATCTGGTGCCAATAAATCTATATATATATATATATATATATATATATATATATATATATATATATATATATATATATATATTTATGAGATTTCCACCTATATATTGACTTATCACGATATCTCTGGAACCATAAAGCGTAGAGATTTGAAATTTGGTAGGAATATTCCTTTCGCCGAGTAGAGGTCAGCTAAGAACGGATTTTACGAAATTCCATCCACAAGGGGGGTAGCGGGGGCGTTGACAATGAAAAATTCCCATTTTTAAACTATAGCTCCTATCTACTCCTATCTACTCCAAATTTAGTAGGAATCTCCTTTATGTGATGTAGAAATTATCTATGAGCGGATTTTATGATAACTCATCCCCAATAAAGATTGCGGGGTAGGGGTTAACAATAAAAATAAAAAATTTCTAAACTATAGCTCCTATAGATTTCAAATTTGGTAAGAATCATTTATATGTGATCCAGAAATGATCTAATAGTGAATTTTATAACAACCTCCAAGTATGGATTGTGGGGGTGGGTGCTATCAATGAAAATTTCAAATTTCTAAGCTAAAGTTCCCATAGGCTCTTAATTTAGTAAGAATCTGCTATATTTGAGGTACAAATGATCTAAGAGCATATTTAATGATAACCTACTCCAAATATGGATTTCGGGGGTAGGTGTTAACAATTACAATTTTAAATTTCCTAGCTATAGCTCCTACAGACTCCAAATTCGGTGAGAGTTTTCTATGTGTGATGTAGAAGTGATCTAAATGAGGATTTCAATAAATTCTACCTTTAATACCGATTGCGGGGTTGAGTGTTAGAATTTTCAATTTTAATTTTCAAACTGTAACTTTTATAGACTCTAAATTTGGTAGAAATCTTCCGATATAATTTTCCTGTCAAGTTCAGCTAAGAATGGATTTTATTAAATTCCTCCCCCAAAGGGGTTTGCGACGGCATTAACAATGAAAAATTCCCGTTCTTAAACTATAGTTTCTATCGACTCCAAATTTGGTAGTAATTTTCTGTAAGAGATATAGAAATAATCTATAAACGAATTTTACGATATCTCACCCCACAGGGGTTGCGGGGACGGGTATAAACAATGAAAATTTTGAATTTTGAAGTTGTAGCTCTTACAGACTCCAAATTTTGTAGGAACATTCTATAAGTGATGGAAAAATAATTTATGAACGAATTATACGATATTCTACCTCAAAGAGAATTGCGGGGGCGTTAACAATAAAAAATTTCCGTTTGTAAACTACAGCTCCCATATATTCCAAATTGGGTAAGAATTTTCTGTAAGAGATGTAGAAATAATATACGAACGAATTTCACGATGGTTCACCTCACAGGGGTTTGTGGGGGTAGTTGTTAACAAATAAAATTTTTATTTCCCAAGCTATAGCTCCTACAGACCCCAAATTTAGTAAGAGTTTTCTACATATAATATAGAAATTATTTAAGAACGGACTTTACTACGAATTACCTCCAATAAAGATCGCGGGGGTGGGTGTTAACAATAAAAAATGTTAATTTCCAAAATATAGCTTCTAAAAACTCTAAATTTGGTAAAAATCTTTTATTTCTCATGTAGAGATTATCTCACAATGAACTTCAATAAAGACTATTTCCGATAGGGGGTATCCATTAATTACGTGAGGTGTTCTAGGGGGGGAGTGGATCTAGCTAAATCTTACCAAATTTCACTTAGGGGGGAGGGGGGATCTTTACAAATATCACGTAATTTTTTCTCTAGCAGAAAACAGTGTAAAATTGCGTGAAATAGTATTTCTATAATAAAATATGGCCAAATTTGACACAATGGTGTTTGTCGTATTCGTCTGAACCCTGCAGAGCAGCAAAGTAGCGCTCGATTGTTTAATTTGATTATTGATCGATAGGTTCACTAATTTTTTAGGTAGATTTATTTAAAAATCTATCGGTGGTAGCCGGTCTCATGTCGTAATTTCAATAAAATTTTGTCGTTATATGTTTAATTATCTTCAATTTAAGCTATTGTTCGTCGAATTTTAATAATTTTTTCAATTTATTTCGTAGTCAGAAAATTCAAAAAAAATCAAGAATAAATTAAATTTTAGCTTTTATCATCAAATGACTTTTATCTGTAAAAAATCTGATTTTTTAGGTAAATGACTTCAAATATCTATTTGTTATAGTTAATCCCATTACGTTATTTGCAAAAATATAATAGAAAACAAATTTTAGGACATTACGGCCTTTTAATAACGTGTTTTTTTCAATATTCAAACAAGAAATCTACCTATCCATGTCGGGTGTAGCCGATTGGCGCTTTTTTTTTTTTTCAATAATCCATCACGTTTACAGCCAAAACATAAATTTCAAAGAATCTTGCGTGAGATTAGGGGAGGGGGGAGGGAGTTAGGAAAAATCTTATGAAATTTTATCAAGGTGGGAGGGGGGGTCGAAAAATTTTCAAAAATGCCTCACGTAATTTATGGACGCCCCCATATGAATCGCGGGGATGGGTGCTAAAATCTAAAATTTTAATTTCCAAACTGTAACTTCTACAGACTCTTAATTTGGTGAGAATCTTCGTGTATGATGTCAAGTTCAGCTAAGAATGGATTTTCTCGAATTCTAACCCTAGAAGGGATTGCGGGGGTGTTAACAATGAAAATCTCTCATTTCCAAACAAAAGTTTCTATGGACTTGAAGTTTTGTTGAAACCTGTTGTTTATAATGTAGAAATTTTCTCGAATAGGATCTCATGAAATTCCTTTCCCATATAAGAGTGTGGGAGTGATAATTGTCAAAAAATTTATACTTTTCAAATACAGTTCCTACAGATATAGAATTTGATAGAATCTCGAGAAAAACAGGAACTTACGGGAATGGCCTCCAAGGCCAACGGATTTAAATATTTTCCTTTTTTAATAATTCACGCTTCAAGCTAGCCAAATTTCAACTTAACTTATGAGACGCGCAATTACTTTAACTGAAACTTTCAATGATCGTTTCAAATTTTTTTCTTCGTTTCAGTCATTATTCACTTTTGGAAAAAAACCACTGAAATGTCATAGTGATTGCACATTAAAATTTACAATGAATATTAGCTAGAATAATCACAGGGATAAAAGGTACGGGCCAATGTGATGAAATTTGAAATCTGTACAAATCTAAACAATACTCCCATTAAATTTCAAGTCTAGATCTCTAAAAATACAATTCTATGAAGTGCCCAGCGAAGCGGGCGGGTAACAGCTAGTTAATTTTATAATAATGCTATATTATAAAGATTACTTTTAGACTATAAATAATTAATTTTATAATACAAAAACTTATTTTGAATCGTTTCAATACATTTTTCAATCGAAAAATTAATTTTCGATAGAAAGTAAATAAATTAGTGTCATACAAACTAATTCTAATTCATTACTAATTAATTGTCAATTTAAAAGATTAATAATATTTACTAAATCATGAATTTTTTGTTTGAGAAATAATTTTTGTAATAAATAAATAATTTGTTATTGTAAAAATCAATTCTAGACAAAAAATTATTTTTTATCTTATTAATATTAATTTTATATTGTTTTAGATAATAAATAATAAATTTTGAATCATTTTAATTAATTTTAAATCATGAATGATCAATTAACAATTATGAAATTCAATATCATATATTAAATCTATTATGAAAATCAATTATAAATATCAATATTATATAATAAATCATGAATTCTTTGCTTAAAATTAATTTTAGATTATAAATAATGAAAATTCAGTATAAGAAATAATTCAAGACTGTAAATAATTAATTTATTATTATGAAGATTAATATTATACTGTTAAAATTAATATTTCATAATAACAATTAATTCTGAACAACGGAAATTAATTTAAGATAGAAGGATATTAAATTAATATTAAAATAATTAATAATAGATTATAAATCATCACATGATAAGTTAATGAATAAATTTATTTCTGCTTATAAATATAAATATGAATATTTTTAATCTTTGTTATTGTGAAATTCGTTACAAATTAAGTGGTATTAAAAAATATATTCGTTATTATTCATTTTATTAAGAATTACCCTAAATCGACCGTTTTTTGTAGATTTCATAGAAATCTAACCATTGCATTGGTCCTCATGACGGAACTTTTGAAAAATTTTGCTATATTTCGACTCAGCTCGTCAAGCGGATTCAGAAAATGCATATGGTTCAAAAGTTTATATATGTTTATATATTTATATATTATATATATGTTTATATATATATATATATATATATATATATATATATATATATATATATATATATATATATATATATACACATATATATATATATATATATATATATATATATATATATATATATATATATATATATATATACGATATAACCGGCCTTGTCTCTACTCTAACTCCCGTAATTCTGTACGGATCTTAATAAAACGTAACATACTCATTCTTAGGACTATTTCCGAGGTTAAGTTCGAAGATGAGCGAAATCGGTCGATCAGTTTAAAAATGGGAACAATTCACAAATTTTCAAAAATTACAAAAATTTTCACTTTTATCGTATTTCCGTGCAATAAAAATTAAACGAGATATTGCATTCAATTTCTGTGAATTGAACCTAAAAACTTATTTATTGAGCTTTAATTTGCATACTTATCTATTTTTCTAAATTAAATAGATTAGGAATGACAGCAATTCCAAAATTATTGAAAATTACCAAAATTTTTACTTTTTCCGTATTTCAGTGGGATAACAATCGAACGCGACGTACCATAAAATTTCTGTATATTGCATCTGAAAGCTTATTAAATAAGCTTTAATTTGCATACCTCATTATCAGTCTAGTCCAAAATTTACCTACTTTCTCAGACAGATTTAATGAAATTTTACTGTTGCAGTCGTTTTTATTTTCTTATTAGTGTATGCATTAGATATTTAAAAAATTCTTTTTTGATTTAGCTTGACAAGCTTATTCTTAAAATTACCTTCGATTAATTTTTTTTTTTTTTTATATATATGGGCTTGCGCAAGTTTATTTAGGAAGATCAGATTCAAGATTCATATATAACTGGCTCTTACGGCCTTGTTTATTCTTTTCTGTTAGTTTATCGAAGCATTAACAGGTCATATCAATCAAAATTCTGTTGGTTGATTCATAATCACAGTAATAATAGTTTAATGCATAAACATAATGTTATTATTCTAATTTTCAATATATCTTAACACAGATTTTCGCATCACCCTTGAGGTACTGTGTGTTATAGGATGCGTTCCCTTTTTTTTACATGGCGGGACCCCTGTAGGCCTATACCATGTCAAATTGATAAATATTATTTTTCTTACGAGTTTTCATTTATTTGAATTAACAGTCATTATCTTCTATCATTCATAATTTTTTTTTTTATTTTATTATTCTTATATTATTTGTTTTCATATTTTTTTATCTGCTCATATTATTGCTTTTTTATTCTCATTGATTAAAATATTAATTTGCTTACTCTAAGTATTCTCTCATTTCTTACCTCATTTCTTCTATCATCTTGAAATTTTTTATGATACAATACGAAAATTGAATAATAACTTACTCACCTTATTAATATTAGTGAATATCTTATTGCTTACTGATAAATATTCTTTTATTATTTTTTTCCGTAGATTTCATAGTTGAAATAAAACTTTCAAGTATATGTTCAGATCTAGTTATTGTGAAAATTATTGAATAAACTAAATTCCAAAAATGGAGCATAGATTTTCTTTATTATTATTTTTTCACTCGTATGTCGGAAGCAAGTTTACGTATATCTAATAGTATACACACCTTGAGCAATAAATAAGAAAGCCTCAGATTACATATTCGTTGACCTGGGCTTTAACTTGGATGACAATTATATGTAATCTGAAAAATTTCTTATTCTACTGTCCTAGGTATGTCATTTACTATTATATATACGTAATATTGTTTTTTTCATAAAAATCTTTAATATTATATTTAATCCGTGCTACATGTTCTAATTCCTTTTCATTTATTCTCAGAAACTGATCAATATTATTAACATTTTCTTTCAATCGACCTACTAAAAAGTGAATATTATCAGTATTGATTATTGTCAATATTTTTGTAGTGATTGTATTTATTGGTTCTATTTAAATAAGTGTCTGTAATTTTGATGCAATGCTATTAACTATAAATACGTATAATTTAGCTTCAAATGCGTGGCTTAGTGCGATTATTGAAACTTCATTACCCCAAATTCCGTCAGCAGTAATCATTCTTAATAAATCATCTAACTTTGGATTCTCTACAATATTAGTGCCACTGTTGTCTTTATGTACTTCGATTTCTTTCGTTGTACATAATATTTCGTATAAGTTAGAATTTGTAATGATATGATGTACGATAAAAATTTTAATTTCCCAGAATTTTTCTTCATTATTCAAAAGAAGTTCAGCAATTGATCGAAAATAACAATTACCATCTGGTTTAACATTATCAATTACAAAACTATTTAAAATAAATTTTCGGAACCGTTTCAATTTAACAGATTTTTTAGAAGCGTAATTTTTATTAGTGATATTTTTATACTCAATTTTAAATATCCTCTTAATATTATTATAAATTTCTGAAATTATTGTTCGATGATTCATTATAATATTACTGATTTTAGAAAAATATTTGCCATCATAAACTTGTGCAAGTATTGTTTGTGCACTTAGTGTCATAGATTTATCAACATTATTGATACTCTTTTGGATCATAGAAAAATCTTTTTTTCGCTTTAACACGTTAACATGGGATTCATCGATGATGTCGTTTGCTTTTTGTTTTGCTGGAAATTTTGTTCTATTTTTTTTATTATTCTTATTATTTACGTTAATAGCTACAATTAATTTTTTTAAAATACTTTTTTCGTTGTGAAAATGAATGAAGTTATTGAAATCAATTTTCATTGAAGTACTTGGTGTGATACTATCATGTTTTTCATTTTTTCTTAATAATGCTGTGTAATGTTTTGAATCCGAATCTAAGTAAATGAAAAATTCTTCTACGTTCTCAACGGGAGAAATCCTGACACTTACAGATGTATTTCTTGTTATAATATTAATTGGGCGTTGTATTATTGCTGATATTAATATTATATTTCCTATTTCAGCATGTTGTTGATCATTTAAGATATTTGAAAATGATATCGTTTGAAATAATCCACCTGGAATATTATCAATAAATTCACTGTTTATGATGAAGTGGATTGCTTCTAAACATTTTAAACATGGCATCAATTCATTTCCTCCACTTATAAATGTAGATATAGCGTAATAAAAAGAATTTTGACTTTCTTTAATTTTCAATGATATAAAATTATTTCTCAATGATACTGGAATTTCAGAATCATCATTACAAAGTTGTTTGTTTTTAAAGTCAAAAATTTTTTCTTTGACAAATTCTTGTAATTTATATATTATTTTTATATCATTTTCATTAATAATTTTTGAATTAATTAAGATTTTTTTTAACCATTTTCCTCCACTAATTGCTTCAACTAAACTTAGTTCATGTTGACCTGTACCATTTGCTTCAATATTTGATTTTAATCCATTAAAAATATTTTCATCATTATCAATATTTTCTTTGAATTCATTTATAATACAAGTGAGTTGTTTGTGATGTCCAAAAATAGTTTCAGTTATCCCATAATTTAATTGAAAATTTGTATAAATTATATCAATTGCTGTTGTCGAGATTGTTGTAGTTTCAGTATTTTTGAATATCGAGTTTAATCCTCTCGATTGCAACATTTTAAAAAATGAATGTGATGGTTCACTATTTAAATCTACACTAAAATCACCTAAAAAAATTATTTTAGTACTTTTATCCTCAGCTGTATTTAACATAATAATTATACCGAGCTACAAATGATGCATAGCAAACATTTTCTAATTCACGCGGTCGATGTACATAATGATCTAGTGTATCTTTTATGTAAATATCTGTCGAATTTGAAGGTAATTTTTGAAGATCATGTTTCGATTTAACTATATGAATTCTGTTTGATGGATCATTTGTATTAACAAAAACGATTTCTCTTGAACACATTGAAAGAGTGAGTGCTAAAATATAGTAAACTGCCTCTTGAGACCCGAATTCACTTGCTTTTAAAAAGGCATTTGCTATCAACCTTAGTTGCTCTTTCATCGTATAATTTCCTTTTCTAACTTCATTTATTACATCATACATTAATCGTAATAGACCAGAAATAGATTTATTTAAATAATTTAATACATAACTTGCACATGAGTACATATCTAATATAAATTGAATATCCATGTTTGCACTATGTATTTTTAATACTTTTTGATTATAAGGGTTGATCATGCATTCGTCAGGATTTCTACGCAACATGACCGTTGATCGATTTAAACCACTGCGAATTATTTCAATGTATGATTCGTAAGTTAAATCGAATTTATCCAACAATTGATTTATTGTAATAATAATTTCTTTCTTAAAGTTATCTTCTAAGAATGCTTGGATATCTTGGCGAACTAATCTTAACTGATTTTTTCGTTCCTTTTCTGTATCTGATAAGGGTTTTAAAATACATGTTTTAAATAATGGAAAAAATGGAATATCAAAACGACATTTTGTTTTTTTCGTTCTTTTTTTACAAGTGAATGTATGCTTATAAGTAGGGCCAAAAATTTAGTTTTTTTAAAAGAGAGAGACAGAAGATAGGCGTAGCCAAGCGTTCTGATTGGTCGTAATAAATCAATTGTTTTTTGTTTATCGCTATTAAATGAAGACAGCAGCTTGAATAAAAAAATAAAATTTAGATTGCTAATCCAACATGAAAATATAAAAAATATGTCAAAAAAAAAAACAGGTTAGCTTGCAGATGTGAAGGTGCTTGTAAACAAATACAAGTCTGTGCTGCTCAGATGAATAAAAAAGAGAATTTGAAACACTGTGTTATAACACTAAAATGTTTAATGAAATGAATTAAATGTGAACAGTGAAAAGCTGGCGATTTCGCGAGAGAATTGCTTCCTGTCTCACTGGTGATTTTGCTGGAGATCGCACTGACGGTCTTTTTAAAGGTCTCGCTGGAGGTCACGCTAGAAATCTTGCTGACGGTCTCGCTGGAGATCACGCTGATAGCTATCAGCTATTAATTATAATTAATCACATCAATTATTCCAGAAATTTAACTAAATAAATGATTGACACTTTTAGATAGAAATTTTTTAAGCATGAAAATTAAAAAATTTAGAATTAAATATTTAGGATTATTTTTTTTCAAGTTAAACGATTAGTTAAAGTCATTAACAGCCGAGACCAGTGATTGCAGTTTCAATCGGCTTAGCGAAACGAATGGAAATTTTGAAAAAACCTTTTTAGAGATAATAGATAATTTAATAAACTATTTCACCACAAAGCGGTTTTTTTAAAAATTTCATTCGCTTCGTCAAACCAATCGAAACTGCAATTGCTCTGCTGTTAGGAGTGCGACAGAGATAGTTCCGTTGAACTCCGTGAGAGCAAAGCGAGAAAAAGATGGTCTCGCCTGTTAATGAATTTTAAATTAAATAATTGAGATTATTGTTTTTTTTTTAGTAGTTAAACGATTAATGATAGTAATTAAAGAATTCAAAATTAAATAATCAATTAAATCGAACGAATTATTATTTAAACGATTAATAGAAATAATTAAATTTTTTGGCGCTTGAATGGGTTCTTTAAAACAATCTTTTTAATCCCGTTGAGCAGCCAAACCAATTCCTTCCGTGGTTCTTCTTGGATCTTGATGTCGTCCATTGAATCGACAGTGAGAGAACAATTATCATTTCCTAAAGATTTTATTACAAAATATTTATTAAATTTAATATATTTATTAAAAAGAATATTATTTATTTTAAGTATTGATTAGTTATAATTATTAATTTTATAATTATTTTTTATCAAAGTTAATGTATTTTAGTTGTTTTTGTGACAAGACTTTTTGAATTTTTCTATTTTAAATTTATTTAAGATTATAGCTGTAAAAATGATATTAAAAAATGTTTTTTACTATTTTTGAAATTAATATTATAAACTAATAAGAAAATAAACTTTACTCAACTAGAATTAACTTCCAAGTAAGGAAATAAAAAATAATAAACTAACACAGTACAGTCAAGAATGTCTTTCTATTATGAAATTGAGATCTTAAACGAAGTTTTTTAAACTTACGAAAATAAGCCATTGATCCCGTTAATTCAACCTTGTCTCCTTTTTCTAAGCCATGATCTGCGGTATATGAATTAACTATGGCATCGAGGTTATAAACGCCATCAGTGATACTGAAGAATGCTTTGTTGATCTCATCATTAAACTTAATTGGAGTAAATTTAGTTTTCAAATAACCGCAAATTTCTAGAAAAAAAAAAAATAATGAACATTTTATAAAGGAATCTACGAAACTGATAAAATTAAAATAATTAGAGTAACAAATTTGAAAAAAAAAAGAAACATTAAAAAAAATTACTGATTTTCCATGAAAGAACTGAGTTTTTCAAAGCATTTAATGGAATCAGTTGAATTACTTCAGGTTCGATGTCTGAAGCCTCATGAGTCTCTTTTTGAAATTTCCCCAAGTTATCAATGCTGGTGAATGAACGAATAGCAATTTGGGCACCATGAAAATTACCAGTGTTATATTCTGAGTCAGGAATACAGCTTGCACCATTAAGATAGATCACCTAAATTTAAGAAATGATTATGGTAAAAGTATTAATAATAATAATAATAACAATAATAATAACAGTAAAAATAATAATAATTATTATTATTATTTACATGACCCATGATCACTTCTTTTTGAGTGCAAGGACCTTCTTCCCAACTATAAACCTGTACTCTTAAACCAGCACCATTGTTCAGAACAAATTTGAATACACTTTTCGAATTAACTTTAATCGATTCAATAGCATCGACGCAGCCTACCAATTGACTGAAGAAAAAAAAATATAAAAAAATTATATGCAAAATTTTTATTATGACGATACTCACTGAGTCATTTGAGGCCGAAATTTATGAATTTCATCGCTGGATGTTAATTTAATTTTTGTGGCCATTATTGTAAATATTAGTTATAATCAAATTAATTGTATATAATATTTTTTTTAGTTTTGATCAATTAAATCAAATTGCTTCAAAATGCTTATGTTTTTTCGCTTAAAAACTCTGGGGATTCAATATAAACAACTGAATTTATTTATTAGACGGTTGCTAAGTAACAAATCTATATATGTGCCAATGATCACACTGTTAAAAAAATGACTCTGAAGTTAGCAGATTTCTAAAAATTTTCAATTTTTTTTCATCAATCAAATTCGAATTAAAAAGATATTTTAAGAATTTGAATTGCACTTATAGTATTTCAAGTTTTTTACATATGAAATTTTTTTAACCCTATGTTGGTCGCGCTATAAGCGAATCGCCGCCTAACAACTACTCAACCTATAGAGACTCGCTATAGTGCGAGCGAGAAACTAAAAAAGACGCGACCAACGAAGGGTTAAAAATTGTTTTGGAATAATTTATTCAATAAAAAAAAATTAGAAAAACGGTTGACCCTGAAGGCCATCCCTGCAACTTCCCGCTAATTCCATACTTAGGCGCTTAAAATTGCACCAATGACGTTTTTGAGCTCTTCGAGCTCAAAAATACAATTCATGGGTTATTTTGAGCTCTCCAAGCTCAAAGAGATTGCTTTTCTATGCTTTAAAGCACTTCGAGCTCAAAAGTCTGATAGAGATTTGATAAGACACTATTTCTTGAATTTTTAAACCGCAATAACTTTTGAATGAATAAACCGATTTTTACGCGATAAGAAGCATTCGACGCAGTTTTTCAAGCCTCACAAAGAATCTCAAATTTTAAATTGATCGCGCTAGGAATTTTGGAGTTATTCCGAAAAAACACTTTTTTCGGTTTTCTTTCGTTCACGATATCTCTCGAACGAATTAACCGATTTTGACCGGACTGATGGCGATCGACGTGGTTTTTTGAGGTTAAGAGCTGATTAGTTTTTGGAATTGAACCTTTGAGCCGTTTAAAATTTATTCCAAAAAAACCACATTTGAAAAAAATTTTTTTTTCAGTTTTTTGAAGATTTCTCAAAATCTATTGATCTGAATCGGTCCAAAAAGTTTTCAAAATCTAAGTTTGGTCAAGCCCTTTCGAATGGCACCAACCGCGATGAAATCGGTCAAGCCGTTCAAAAGTTATAAGCGGTTCACATACTTTCACACACACACACACACACACACACACACACACACACACACACACACACACACACACACACACACACACACACACACACACACACACACATATATATAGACACAGTGACAACATCGCGAGGGTAGTCAGGGAAGCTTCCTATGACCTTAAAACGTCGAGATCTGATGAAAACTCGATTTTTTCAAAACAGGGTGAAAACAATAACTTCCTAATTTTTGAAAATCTTCGATTTTGTTAGTGGGAAGTTAAAAATGTCGCAGTGATTTTAAAAAAACACTTGTTTTCAAATCTTTTATTGACGATATCTTTTGAACTAATTAACCGATTTTTACGTTTTTGGCGGCAATAAACGCGGTTTTTTAAGCTCTATAAATTATGCTATGTCATCAAAAGTGATCCGAGAAGTAATGACGAAGTTATGTGAAAAAAACACTTTTTTCGGTTTTTTTCGGTTTTCTTTCGTTCACGCTATCTCTCGAACGAATCAACCGATTTTGATCGGGTTGCAGCCGATCGGCGTGGTTTTCAAGCTTAAGGGCGGATTAGTTTTTGAAGTTGATCGATAGAGCCGTTTAAAAGATATTCCAAAAACTACTTTCAAAATGATTTTTTCTTATTTTTTAAGATTTTTCAAGATTTCTTAAAATCTATCGGTCCGAATCGGTTCAAATTCTCAGGAAATCTAAGTTCAGCGTAGCCCTTTCGAATGGCACCAACCGCGATGAAATCGGTTCAACCGTTCAAAAGTTATAAGCGAGTCACATAGTCACACACACACACACACACACACACACACACACACACACACACACACACACACACACACACACACACACACACACACATACATACATACAGACATAGTGACAACATCGCGGGGGTAGTCAGGGAAGCTTCCTGTGACCTTCAAACGTCGAGATCTGATGAAAACTCGATTTTTGCCAAACGGGGTAAAAACAATAACTTCCCGATTTTTGAAAATCTGAGATTTTTAGCGGGAAGTTAAAAAAATTATAAAAATTTTTAGATTTCAGCTAACTTCAGTGTCATTTAAAAAAAAAAAACAAATAGGCTTTTTTTCACCAATTGCTAAATTACCTCTCATCAAAACAATAAACACGAGGAAACGGTCAGAACTAAGACACTGAATTTGAAAAATCATATATATGGGGTATTCCATGCCAAATCGACCACTTTTGACCCCGACCCTTTTCGATTTGGCCGAAAGTTTTCCATCCTTTTCTACCCTATAAAAAACGGTTCTCAGAATTTTTTTGAATTTTTTTACCTAACTCCAAAAAAGTTATGAATTTTTCAAAAAAATGGCTTTTTTATTTTCAAATAGCCATAACTTTTTCAAAACTAAACATTTAGGTCCCTTTTTTTTTTAATATTTTTGTTTTTAGGTGTAGTTTCCGAGGAAAAATATTGAAAAATTTTTGTAAGTCAATACATATGGAATTTTTCAGTTTTTTGACAAAAATCAATGATTTTTCGAAGTTCGACATTTTTTTTTTTTAATTTTTTTTTCTAAAATAAACTTTAATCAATTCCACAGTTATCCCTGTAGAACCCAGATTGGGCCGATTTCTCTTTCTATTTTTTTATTCAATTGAAAAAAAAAATTGTTAAATTTTCAAAAATGGAAAAAAAATTTTTTTTCATAAATTTTATTTATATAATGAGATAAATACAATTCAACGATTTCACGGCATTATATTCACAATTTAGAGGCTTCATCGATGACTGTAATTAGTAAGATTCAAATTTTAATATATCAATTAGATCGATAAACTAGGGATAACAATTATCGACTTACCTATAGCCAGTAAACTAGATGCTATAAGCTAGTATGTTTTGATTAAAAGTGCGGCTTTTTCATTTTGAGATCTAAAACATAACCTATAAATCTTTTGTGCAATCTAGTGTTTTATGAAAAATTGTCATTACATTTGTTGTATAAATAAATAATTTCTCTAGTTTATAAGCGCTTTTTTAATTTGTCTTTATGGCGTCAAAAAAGGTATTTGATCGGTGTTGTAATCCTTTTGAGTTGGAATCTCATTTTAAAAAAATTGGTTTACGTCCGGCGACTGATATTATGAAAGTAACGTTAGGATTAGATGATAATTATTTATTATGCAGTTCATGTCGAAAAAAAGCTTCAGAGTTAGTGAAGCAACAAACAAATGCTCGTAATGATCCTAGTGCTGATGTAAGTGACCGTGAAGACAACTATAGTGACAATAATGACAACAATGATCAGGCTGATAATGATAGTAATACAACTGCCACGGATCTCCCATTATCCTTATCATTCCGTAAGTTTTTTTAATTATTTATACGTTACTTGAATACATTTCTAGTAGCTATATGTTTCACTATTATTTTTTAAGGTTCCATGTCATTTGATAGCGAACCAAAGCATCACAATCAAGCTCAGGATCCCAAGTTAGCGCTGCAACTCAATTACCCGTAATAAACCATGCATTAGAATTGTTAAATCAATCACCGATTCCATCGAAGAAATTGAATGATAATCAATTTTTGAACAATAAAATAAATCGGGTATCCGACAGCTTGAAAAAAGTTTTGCTTTCTTCTTCAGATGAAGAATCGATTGATGACGATGGTGAAAATTTTCGCTCTCTAATTAAAATGTTGTATGATAAATTCAACGATAAAGAAACTGATAAGTCTTTGAAAATACAAATTTTAACATTATTACCTGTAAAATGGAGTGAGAGACGTATTTGTGAAACTATGAATACATCAAGACATTTGTCAAGAGTAGCAAAAAATTTGGTTGAAGAAACGGGTTTACTTTCTACACCTGAATCGAAATTTGGTATGGGTAGCGTAAAATCGATGTTTTAAATACACTTGAAAACTAAATTACTCAACATTTTTGTATAGGGAGGACAATTACTGATCAGGTAAAATTAAAAGTTGAAAATTTTTACAACGATGATGAGTATAGTGCTCAAATGCCCGGTATGAAAGACTTTGTATCAATTCGAAGTGATGATGGTAATCGGATACACGTCCAAAAAGACTTATCCTGTCTAACTTAAAAAGAATTATACCAATGTTTCTGTGAAATAAATCCTGCTGAGAGAATTGGATTTTCAAAATTCGCTTCTTTGCGACCAAAACATTGTGTGTTAGCAGGGGCAAGTGGAACACACACCATCTGCGTGTGTACGATTCATCAAAACGTGAAGTTAATGATGCTTGGTAATTATCAAATTAATTAATAATTATAAATGCGTGAATTTTAAGTTTACTAAATTACTGTTATTTTAGGTGCAAATATTTATTCTTTGACAAGGAACACAGAAAAGCCCATTAAACACTACAGCGATTACTTGAGCATGATTATATGTGAAAATCCATCTTTTCAGTGTTATTTAGGTGGATGTAAAAACTGTCCTGGGGTCGATGAGTTGAGTAAAATTTTACTAAAATGTTTTGAGGACCGGGAAATCGAGAATATTACATATAAATATTGGATATCAGAACCGAGAAGTAGTTTAGAAACTATTATTAAGCCTACAGAAGAATTTGTGGAAAAATTTTGTAGTGAGTTAGAAATTCTTCTACCTCATTCGTTCATTGCTAAGGAGCAAGCCCAATTCTTGAAGACATTGAAAGAAACATTGAAACCAAACGAATACGTTATTATTTGTGATTTTGCAAAAAATTACGCCTTCGTAGTACAAAATGCGGCAGCTGGTTTTCACTGGAATAATAATCAGGCAACAGTTTTTCCAGTCGTTATTTATTATAAAGTAAATAACAAACTTGAACACAAAAGTTTAGTAATTATCTCAGATTCTAACAAACATGATGCCGTTGCTGTTCATGTTTTCATCGAAATAATAACTGATTACGTGAAAAGTCTTCCTGAACGTTGTAACAAGATTTATTATTTTTCTGATGGAGCTCCTCAACAATTTAAAAACTTTAAAAACTTTGTAAATTTATATTACCACGAAGATGATTTTGATATTCCTGCTGAATGGCATTTTTTTGCGACTGCCCATGGGAAAGGTCCGTGTGATGGAATCAGTGGTATTCTCAAACGACTTGCAGCGAGAGCAAGTCTCCAACTCGCGGTAGACAAACAAATAACGACACCAGAAGAACTTTTTGAATGGGCTTCTGCACCGGATAACTTGCCGAATATTATAGTGAAGTTTTCCCCAGAAGAAGATTATGACACAGCAGTAAATGATTTAAATGATCGATTTTTGAAAACGAAACCGATTACAGGAACTCAACAACTACATTGTATAATTCCGGACAAAAATGGTTGTTTACTAGTTAAAAACTTTTCGAATTCGAATGAACACAGAATTTGTAAAATATTTAAACGACAGAGAGAAAAGTAATTAATTTTAGCTGCATCAATTATTGATCTTACTAATTACAGTCATCGATGAAGCCTTTAAATTGTGAATGTAATGCCGTAAAATCGTTAAATTGTATTTATCTCATTATATAAATAAAATTTATGAAAAAAAATTTTTTTTCCATTTTTGAAAATTTAACAATTTTTTTTCAATTGAATAAAAAAAATAGAAAGAGAAATCGGCCCAATCTGGGTTCTACAGGGATAACTGTGGAATTGATTAAAGTTTATTTTAGAAAAAAAAAATTAAAAAAAAAAAATGTCGAACTTCGAAAAATCATTGATTTTTGTCAAAAAACTGAAAAATTCCATATGTATTGACTTACAAAAATTTTTTAATATTTTTTATCGGAAAGTACATCTAAAAACAAAAATTTAAAAAAAAAAAGGTACCTAAATGTTTAGTTTTGAAAAAGTTATGGCTATTTGAAAATAAAAAAGCCATTTTTTTGAAAAATTCATAACTTTTTTGGAGTTAGGTAAAAAAATTCAAAAAAATTCTGAGAACCGTTTTTTATAGGGTAGAAAAGGATGGAAAACTTTCGGCCAAATCGAAAAGGGTCGGGGTCAAAAGTGGTCGATTTGGGATGGAATACCCCATATATAATAATTAATAAAATACACAGATGTATTGGCAAATCAGTATTTAATCGTGTTATTTGTTTTAATATAAAACCTTAGTACACATATTTTATCAATGATTTAAAATAACAATTTATTTTTACTTGAGAGAAGTACTCACATTACATTGTTAAACTTTTATCGAACAGCTGTTTCAAAAGTTAAATATGGTGACTGTGTATTATTATTACCGAATCCATCAACAATTTTTGTGGTGGCGTGTTGGTATAATTCTTCCACGAGAAGCAGTTCAAATTTTTAATTAAACAAGTTTACAATTAGAAAAAAAATAATATCTGTATTTAATACAGATAGTCATTATAGTGATTATACTACTCATAGTAATTATATTTTTTTAAACGAAATTTAAATAGTTGTATAGTTTAATTTTAAATTTAAATTTAAATTCTTAGAATATTAAGGTAAATTGCTCGTAAAAGCAATCTAAAAGATATTTTTTAAAGAGATTTTAATCAGAATTTTTAAATAATAAAATAAATAATATATTTATTTATTTGCCCAAATAAAGGTGTTATGTCCACCCGCAAATTTTTTTTCTCTCTTCTCATTTTTCTTGATTTAAATCACCCGCGCAGATGGAAGATTTCTCCATGCGCAAAAGCCACAATAAAATTTAAGCTACATGACTGCTGGTTGACTAGCGGGGACTTCTGCAATCTCAGCACCGCGAGCTTTTAAAAAGGCGATCAACAGCCAAATCCACGTCTTAGTTGATTAATTCGACTTCCGCGTTTAACTGACGGGCCCGTGCCTTGTAGAGTCCTTTGCTTTAATTTGCTCCGCACTTAAAGGAAGTTTGGACGCGGTTTCAACCGGCAGGCCACGTATTAGTTTTAAGTGTAAACCAGGTCTTAGTTGGTTAATTCGACTTCCGCGTTTAACTGACGGGCCCGTGCCTTGTAGAGTCCTTTGCTTTAATTTGCTCCGCACTTAAAGGAAGTTTGGACGCGGTTTCAACCGACAGGCCACGTATTAGTTTTAAGTGTAAACCAGGTCTTAGTTGGTTAATTCGACTTCCGCGTTTAACTGACGGGCCCGTGCCTTGTAGAGTCCTTTGCTTTAATTTGCTCCGCACTTAAAGGAAGTTTGGACGCAGTTTCAACCGGCAGGCCACGTATTAGTTATTAATATCTACGAGTCGGGATTCTCAAAGTTCTAATTTGCCCTGCAATTAGGCGAGATTTCGGTCTGTAGATAAAATTTAGAGAGTCAAAATCTCAAAGTTCTTAATTTGCCCTGCACTTAGGCGAGATTTTGATCAATAAGAAAATCTAGAGAACCGGACCCTCAAAGTTCTAATTTGCCCTGCACTTAGGCGAGAGTTCGGTCAATAAGTAACTTAAGATCTTTTATAGCTAAATTTGCGCACTTTACCCTACGGGGGACTGGAGGACGTTAGCTCAACCAAATCAATAAAATTCATTAAAATAAATTACGTTAAAATTAAGATTGTGAAAGTGTAAGTTTTGTGGTTATAAAAATAAATATCAAAAGAAGTGAAATCAGTTTCGAGTTAATTCATTTCGTGAAAATGAGAAGCCCTTAAAGTAAGCAGCTTCAAATTTATCCAACTCCATCCGCTGCAAGGACCAACCAGAGGGCCAATTCAAGGAAAAGGCGCTAACAGCGGCCCCGGGATCACGGATCCGGTAACAACAAAAATCCTGCAAAGAGTAAGTACATCTATTCCTAATAAAATCCGTGTTCAGTCTCAAAAGAAGGCGTGGTAAATTCATCCGTCGAAAACGTCCAACATAAATAATTAAAACAACGGAATTAAAACTCCGTTGCGTATTCTTTAAACCGTTAGTCCAAACCTCCACCGTTTACGCTACCACTTAAACGCCCTTGGACATAACAAAGGGGTACAAACAGCGGACCCCCGTTCCGTTTACAAAAATTTTCATATATATTCTTAATATTATAATATATTATGTTTGAATTAATAAAAAATTAATCAATAATAATATAATTGATATATTTATGATTTTTGCTCGTTAGAAATTATTCTACTTTAAGTTTAAATATAATAAAAATTTTAATATTCATTACAGTATGTTTATCACTTAAAAAATTTTTATATGGCTCAATTTTTTCTTCTCCAATTTTAACAATAATAATATGTATAGATTGTCATGAATTATTTCCTGGAAGTTAAAATAAATAAAAAAGCAATACTGTTATGTGATAAATAATATATATATAATAATTATATTATAAATAATTTAAATATAATTTTTTATTTTTATTTTATTTTTTATTATTTTGTTTATATATTTTTATATTTGTTTCTTTGATTTTGATTTATTTTTATTTTAGTTTCTATCATTTTGTTTATATACTTTTATATTTGTTTTCTTGATTTTGATATCTATTATTATTATTAAATCATAATACTTTTTTATTAAATTTCATAGTTTTTTTATTTTATATTCAACGATTAAATGATTGTAATAATTATAGTGAAAAAAAAAAATAAATAAAATCTTACTGCAAATATTATTCTTCATTTTCGTCATCAATTTCAATTTTTAAATTAGGTAACAAAGAAAAATCATTTCCACGTAATGTAATTGATAATAGATTTACAGCTGACCTAGCATTGATTTCAAATCTATGATCATGTATTATAGGATTATTTGTATGAATATCTGAAACTCCAAATCGTGCTATTGCTCTATTTATTATAATCAATTGATGTAAATGAATATTCTTAATTATATTTTGAAAGATAGGGCTCATATAGATGACATATCTAGTTATTTTCCATTCTGATATTAAGAAAATGAAACACTCCGATCCTACCCAACATCTTCCCAATATTCTGGTTACAAAACCTTTAAAGCTGTAAAAAAGCAAGTTTCAAGAATTACTTAGTAAATAATTGCTAAAGATATATAAAAAAAATAAAAAAAGAAAATAGTAGTACACGATGAAAAATTTCCATTGATTTTTACTATGATTTTATTATGATGCAGGACTAAAAGAGCACAGATCATAATTTTACCTAAATCTCATAGTAAATGTATGCGAAATAGCTACACAAAAAGGAAAAAATTTTGAGTCTAAGGTAATTTTTTTTAAATTAAAAAAATATTAAGGAAGATTAAAAATTTTTTGAACGAAGTTAAAGTTTCTTTAACGAAGGTAAGTTTTTTTGAACCAAAAAAAAAATACATCAGCTCAAAAAATACATCAATTCAAAACTTTATGACTATAAAATATAACCGGTCTTGTTTATTTTTTTTTTTTTAATTTAAGAAAAAAAATATAACCTACTTCGATTGATCTCCATCATTAAACATCCTTGCATCTTCATTATTATTAAAATTAATTTTGACCATTTTGATAAATAATTTACTGAATAATAGTCGAATATATTTTATTATTTGTGAATAATTGTATCGTTAATAAAAGTTTAGTTGAATAATAAAAAAAAATTTCTTGTGTTTTGAAATTTATAATATTTGAAAAACAAAAGAAATGCTACTAAACTCACTCTAATCATAATATATATACTTATTTGAAATTAATTAACAAAATGAGCTCAAAAACTTCGTAGGTGCAATTTAAAGCGAAAAGGTATTAACGGAATTAGTGGGAAGTTGTAGGGATGGCCTTTAGGGTTAACCGTTTTCCTATTTTTTTTTTTTGTATTATGTTATTATTCATATAATTTGATATTTATATTTACTTACTTTAAATATTTTATTTATAATTAAAATGTCTTTGAGATATTAAATAACGAGAGGAAAAAAGTACATACTATAAACCATAGTAAACTACTTTATCTCATAATTGTATAAGATATAAATATGGAAATTGTACACTAGGGCTTCAATACGTAAAAAATAAGATAGCGCGTCAATGTGATTTAATCGCGGAAAAAAAAATTCAAAAGTAAAATAAAATTATTAGTAGATTTTATAGAAATCTAACTATTGCATCGGTCCTTATGTCAGAATTTTCAAAAAATTTGTTTGGCTTGAAATTAATTCTTATAATTTTCAGTAGATTTCATAGAAATCAAACTATATCGTTAGTACTCTATGTCGGAATTTTCAAAAATTGTTGTACATCCTTACACAATATATATATATATATAATCTTTTATTATTCAATTGCTAGGCATTTAGTAATAAATTATGAAATCTACTCCCATTTTGGCTGCCGAATGGCTCTTTTTTTATAATTTAACGATATCGTTGTGAAATTTTAAAGAATATAATTCAGATACAATTTACCATTATAATTTTATTCATTGAAATCAATTTAATCATTTAATAATATCAACATAATAAATTTATGTTTTATTTAGTTGTGTTATGATATAATAAAGTTCATCCTTTATGATCATTACAATACATATAAACTATTTCAGTTATTAATGATTTAGCTAGTCTTTCTTAAAAAAGGACGATTATAAATTCTTACTATCCCAACAAACAATCGATAAAATTTAAAATCAAAATGTATTTGCCTAACGTATTGAATATTAGTATTTAGTAATTTTCTACTTTTATTCTAATCATTCCTCTGAATTCCTCTGAATTCTTCTGAATTTCTCTGAACAGTTGACAGCCGAATTTGTTATTTCAATTTATTTATTTTGACAGTTATTATGGTATCATTAACCATGGTGATGGTGACCATAGTAACGGTAACCATGGTAATGGTAACCATGGTAATGGCAACCATAGTAATGGTCACCATGGTAATGGTAACCATAGTAATGGTAACCATGGTAATGGTATCCATGGTAATGGTATCCATGGTAATAGTAACCATGGTAATAGTAACCATGGTAATGGTTACCATAGCAATGGTAACCATAGCAACGGTAACCATAGCAACGGCAACCATATCAACGGTCACCCTAGCAACGGTAACCATAGCAACGCTAACCATAGCAACTGTAACAATAACAAAGGTAACCATAGCAACGGTAACCATAACAACGGTTACCATAGCAACGGATCATTTCTTTTATAAGCGGGGATCAATAAATGAAAATCCATTTCCGATAGGAATTCCGTGAAATCGCTTTTTATCTCTCAGCTACGGTGAAAAAGGAGTACCTATGCCAAATTTTAAATGAATCAGTCCAAAAGTTTCGTAGATGTGGTGATGAGTCGGTGGTATTTCCCTAATATGTATATAGATAAGGAGTCATTAGTTTTGATTTTCATAATTATTTTTAGATGATTAATAATTTCTTATAAATAAGGAATTAATTTTTGATTATTAAAATTTATTTGAGACTGTAAATGGTCAATTTAATATTATACAAATTAATTTTTTATATTGAAATTCAATTTTAAACTATGAAAATTCATTTTGGATGAAAGGTAATTCAATTATTAATAGAAAAATCAATTTTATAATAGAATAATTAATTTTATAATATATAAATTAATTTTATATTATATAATATAAATTATTAATGATTTAAATTAATTTTATTTTTTTAATAATTAATTGTTTATTATAGAAATTTATTTTAGACTATGAATAAGTGATTTTATACTATAAAAACTAATTTTATATTATTACGATAAATTTCATCTTACGAAAATTAATTTTATACTATGAAAATTTATTTTAGATAATTTATAACTAATAATATATTCCGATAATTAATTCTAGACTGTAAATAAAAAATTTTAAATTCTACAAATTAAAAATTGAATATAAAAAACCATTTTGAATCATGAAAATTAATTTTACATTCGTAACGTCTACGTTTTCCAAAATATAAATATCTAATTTGTCCCCGGCTCGAAATTCGCTCGCTGGAGTCCGGAGTCATAAACGGGGATCACATTATCAA
Organism: Cotesia glomerata; assembly: GCF_020080835.1. Lineage (NCBI taxonomy): Eukaryota > Metazoa > Arthropoda > Insecta > Hymenoptera > Braconidae > Cotesia > Cotesia glomerata. The sequence goes on along the minus strand of NC_058158.1, from coordinate 20,849,757 downwards.
TAACAAAATATAAACAAAACACTTCATTTTAAATAAATCAAAAAAAAGAAAACCTATTTATTGGCCTGATCATATTAATAAACGATATAAACAATATAAGCAAATTAAATAATATAAACAATATATTAGAACACTCTTTTCACACATATTCGCGGTTCAAAATCAAGAAACAATATAAGCAATATACACTAATACGATAGAAACTTTCTATCCAACCATACACGACGGTATTCGCGGTTCAAACTCAAAACAAAAAAAAATCGCGTTCTCCAGTTCGCGGCGCTAGTGGGTCAATTTCCTACTCGGTATTCCCCCGGAGAAACGAGAGGATAGTCTCCAACTCCCTTCTCCCGCGGTGCTGCCACCCAGGTCCCCGAAGTCAAGGTATCTAGCCGACTTCCTTGACCTCCTAATCGCCGTCCCCAAGGATCGAGAGGATAGCCTCCAGCTCGATCCCACCTACACGACTTATGATCACCTACCGTACCTCAGCTGAAGGCTTCGGCACGGGGAGAAGCACTTTCATCCGGTTGGTTCACGATACTTACCTGGGCCTTGGTCAGACTCCAGGTAGAGTATCATCCTCTCGCATTACTTGGTGAAGAGTATTCAACCGAGTAATTCTCCCGAGAAAGAATTGCTCCCCTTATCGAGCCAAATTTTGGAGTTTATCATTTTTTCCCTAACTCTCTTGTAACGAACCGGAAGGGTCGTTTTAGACCCCTGTCCGGTGTCCTCAAACTAGCATTCTAAAATAATTATCTATTATTTTAATTGTAATTTCCTTCATTTTCTATCCATTCGTCTCGCCTAATTCTAAGTTTTTATTTTCGAAACTCAATTATTTATTATTTTATTCGTAATTTCCTTCATTTTCTATCCATTCGTTTCGTCAAATTCACAATTCTTTATTATTTTAATCGCAATTTCTTTTATTATATATCCATTCGTTGATTTTCCATACTAAATCTTGTTCGGAACTTAGAATAATTTGCCCAGTCTTTTAATTTCTTTTACAATTAATTCGCTCGGCTTCGTAATAATTTCTCACATGCTTAATTTCTTAATTTAATCATACCTTCGGTAACAATAATATAAAATTATTTACTAAATAAATACAATAATTAAATAATAATCGCCGCACTAATAACAATAATTGTTTCTATTAATTTTTAAGTAATTATTAAAAAATAAACTAAAATACTCAAATACAAAAAGTAAAATCTGGGTCATCTGCGAACCTCCTCATTGGAGATCATGGAATACGACCGTAGGGACCATTGCTGGGAATGCAATCAGTTTTAATCATTTTTAATCGTACCGAATCATGTAAATCATTTTGAAAATGTCACAATTAATCATTATAAATCATTTCAAATACTGAGAAATTGACAGAATATAAAATAATTAACAATGAGTAAATTTTTTTAATCATGAAGAATCAATTTTAATCATTAAATACTTGCGTGAATTTCTGGCATTTGTTATGATTTGAAATCATTTAATGAGGATTTCAAATTATTAATCATGTGCAATCGTTTTAAATTATGATATAAGGGGTAAATTTTCGTTTTCTATGATGATTAAAACGGATTATGTTAGAATTAAAAATTTTTAATCTTGACAAACCATTTCTAATAATGAAATATTTTCGAAATTTTCGTCGCTTCGATGATTCAAAATGGATTACGTGACGATTGAAAATTTTTGGTCATACAAGGATAAATTTAAATAATTTGGCTAATTATACTAAATTTTTAATTCCAATCATTTAGGATGATTAAAACGTCTGATTTTTCACACGGCCACGCCGATGCTAAAATACGGGATGGTGTCTTTTACCCAGATCCCGATTACGCAGATGGCGCTATTACCCAGATTCGTTTTACCCAGATCTCTTTTACTCAGATCCCGATTACACACATATTCGATGACACAGAATATATATTGCGCAGATCCCCATTACGCAGATCCCGATTACCCAGATCAAAATTTTATATACGGGTAGTACATTTGATATTTGTTAAAATTATCGGTTTCAATAAATGAAACAATAAATATAAATATAAAGTAGTATATTTTAAATAAATATTATATAAAAGTAAATAAATAAATAATATATAAATAATAATTATTGTGGTAAATAATGTTGTGTTTCATAAATTATTATCGTGTTTAGTTTGTGGTTAAATTTTCGAAATGTAAATATACATAAGTACTTGTAAACTGATCAGCTGATCAGCTGATTATTTTAGTGTGCGTACAAATTTTGGTAAGTAAAATTTTGAATAGGCTGAATTTTTATGATGTAAAATATACATTAGATAAGGTGAAAACCTAGTTATTTACACTGGCCTTAGTTATTAAGACTTGCAATTTTATTTTCCAAAAACAAAAAAGCCAACTCCAATAAATAAATAAATACATATAATTTGTGAATTAAAAATTTTAAAATAATTGGTTTTTTGAGAACATTTTATTTTCTAATTGCTTCAGGAAAACTCGATGGGATCTAGGGCATCTTGAGCTATTCAAGAAGAATTTTTACGTTCCCAGTGACACAGTTTCAAATCGCAACCCACGTTTTATCAAGCAATATAGAAGCGAAAAGGAGATAAATCTTCGTGGAATATTATACCTAATCCATTTTTTCATTTTTGAAGAGGCCGGATTTCTGAATTACGTTATAAAATAAGTGAAGTATAATAAAAGTTAAGAAATAATTTACTTAAGTAAATAATAATGATACACGATGATGAATAATTAGTAATAATAATTATAAAATTGGTTGATTAATAAACAGCAATTAAATTTATAATTTGTTCATTTAAATCTTTAATTTATTTGAATTATTAAATACATATATTAAATATTAATATTTATCTCTAATTTGTTTATTTAAATCCAACAGGTTGCAGATGACGTTAGTCACACATCTTGTATATGGAATACTTGTTTGTACGGCAGAGCACCGAAAAGTTCACAGGCCAGAGATCCTACAGCGGAGTGGAGATTGTCATCGCTACTCCAGGAAGATTGCTAGATTTTCCTGGAGTTTATTAGATTGTAACAAAACGTAGAGTAGATAAAATAACGAGAAAAATGAAACGTAAGGAATGGTCAACTGTATGCTTTCATGGTTATAAAACTCCACAAGAACGTAATTGGGTATTACAAGGTATTATTTAACATTGTTTATTGTCATAATTTTTTTTGTATTTCTTGAAATTAATTTTATATTTCTATCCAATTAGATATTCGATCTGATAAGGCTCCATTTATTGTAGCAATTGACGTAGCAGCTCGTGAACTAGGTAAAATGAAAAAAATTTTTTTTTATTATATCATTCATTGAACAATAATATATTGATTTAATTTTGTAGTCAAAATTAAAATTAAAATATAATATCAACATTGATAAAATTTTATTTATAATCTTAAATATTTAATCATTTTTAAATCTATTTTTTATTAACTTAAAGTAATTGAAAGAAAAGAAAATAAAATCCAATTTTTTTAATAAATAGTTATTTACAAACCGTAACAGTTTTATGTTTTAAATTAATTATTACTTAATAATCAATAATGTTTGTGCTACACTTTTTTTTTATAATTTTTTTCTCGAAGAAAAGAAGACATTTTGTTTTTCTTCACAAACGTTTTTGACAAATTTGAAAGATGATCAAAATTAATATTTTTATTTTCTAAATTTTCAAATTTTTTTTTTTCATCTATTGTTTTTTTTAAATCGTTATGCTGCTCTTTAGATAATACATTTATTGGTATTAAAATGCATTCATTGCTGTTTATTTTTTTTGCAATTAAAAAATTTTGTGGTTTTCCTTCCTGAATTTTTTGTTTTTTCGGAAATGAATGCAAGTTATAATGGTCTTGTGAATTTCTTTTTAAATTTATTGATTTATTTGTCGATGTTAAGGTTGTAGTGGTCAAAGTTGTTGAAGACACAGTCGTGATTTCTATTGGAGAATTTGTGGTTTCGCAATTTTTCAACAATTTTTGACCTAAAATAAATTTGGTATTATGAAGATAATATTTATTGAAAAAGTCCATTATTCGGCAGTCTAAATGAAAGTAGATTTCGTAAATCACGTATGTTGAATTAAGAAAATATCGGTTGGATATTATAAACGCCGTCGTGACAAGCTGCGTTATATTGTATAAATATGTGTATATAAGTATATATATACACATGTATATATTTGAACCATATGTATTTTCTGAATCAGCTCAACGAACTGAGTCAAGAAATTACAATATTTTTGGAAAGTTCCGTCATGTGGATCAATGCAAAAGTTATATTTATATTAAACTACTAAAAAAAATTTTTTTTAACCTGAACTATCTTCATTGAAACATTCATTGCTCCAATTGTTGAAAATCCAATGTTTCAAATCTTCAGCTTGATGTACTGAGTATTCAGAATTTTTTATTAAATCATTATTTGTTAGTTCCTTCATAATTTCTTTTAAACTTGTTATGTTTATAGAATTTTTTTTATTTAAATACTTTAATGCTAACTGTAATTAAGAATATTTATTAAAATTTTTGAATAATGTTATCATCAGAAGTACTTACTTTCAGAGTTATATTAATAAATGTGATGGTATTTGGGAATGGGGCTTGCAAAAGATTTAAAATATGATTAAATAATATTAATCCTAAATCGTCAGCTATATCTTTCATTTTGGAGATAATTTCGGCTAAAAAAACCATCAATCCATGACATTTATTATCATATTCCAATGGCCGATCGGGTGTCTTAAGGCATACTTCATTTAGTTCAACAACTTCTTCATAACACCTGTAAATATTAGTTTCATTCCCCATTAACATGTAATTGAAACGCATAACTTTCTGATGGATAAATATTTTAAAAAAATTGTATTTAAAATTAATTGTAAAAGTAAGTGCAGTAGATACTGCTGAACAATATCTATCTAAATATTAAAATTTTTTAAAATAATTTATTATTTTAATAGAATAAATTTTTTGTAAAAATATACCATAATAATAATTGTTTTGAGAAATCTATTTGAGACAAATACGATGATTGTTTCATAGCATAAATATTATTGATCTCTTGAATACCATTTTCTCTATAATTGGGATCGATAATGCTCTAATAATTTTATAAATTAATATTTTTTTTGTCCATTGAAATGTTGATTAATGATTGTAAAACAATACTTACCTTCTCAATTATTTTTTCAATATCTTCAAAACAATTATTATCGTTTTCACTACTAATTAAAATATTATCAACAGAAGTTGACTTAATCAAGGATTTACTATCCGTTGTTGGTGTAGGTGTTGGTGTTCGTATTGGGGATGTTGCTGGTGCTCACGCTGACAGTGATGGTGTTGATGGTGCTAATGCTGGTTGTGATGGCGTAAATGTTGGTCGTGATGTTGCTGTTGCTGGTGCTGATGGTGCTAATGCTGCTGTTGTTGCTAATGCTGGTCGTGATGTTGCTGGTGCTGATAATGATGGTACTGATGGTGCTAATGCTGGTCGTGATAGTGTTAATGATGGTCGTGATGTTGCTGTTGCTGGTGCTGATGGTGCTACTGCTGATAGTGATAGAGCAAATGTTGGTGGTGATATTGCTGTTGCTGGTGCTGATGGTGCTAATGTTGGTCGTGATGTTGCTGTTGCTGGTGCTGATGATGCTAATGCTGCTGCTGTTGTGGTTGTTGTTTTTTTAATTAATTTGAAAGAATTTTGCAAGGAATTTAATTTTACATTTCTGAAACTAGCAGATACATTTTTAATGTTCTGCATCTGGGAGCTTTTTGTATTTTTACTTTTGTTTCTTAAAGATAACATAGGGTTGCATGATTTTTTCACCATTCTTTCTTGAACTATTTCAATTGATTGTTTTATATTGTCCAAATATATTTTATTTTGGTCAATTTTATTTTCTCTTACAATTGTATCCAATTGTGAGAGATCTAAATTATCTAATGGTGCATCTAGCAGCGTTGGATTGCGAAGAATGGTATTTTTACTGTACTTAACAATTCTTCGAAACTTCTAGGGAAAGACTTTAAAAATTCTTCAACCGTAATAAGGTTTTGTTCCAACTGGAGTTGCATGTTTTTAATGTACAAGATTCTGTCGATGGTTGCTTTGGGAGTATTCCTTTTCGGTTTCAAATGGTTCTTCACTCTTTTTAAATTTAGTTCTTCTTTTTTTAGAACTTTCTCAATACCGTCTGGAACAATTTTACAATAAGATATATAAATTTTTTAACATCAACAACTATATAGTTAATAAACTATGCTGATAAAATGGGTCGCTAAATTTGTTCATCAAATTACTAACACATTATAGTTATTTAATTCATAAATTTACTTTTTACGTTTATATTTATTAGAATGAAATTATTATTTTACCTGTTAATGACCAAATATCGGGATGCTCTTGGCCTATAATATGATTGCTGTAGCGATTGAAACTTTCTGCACCATCATTAGTATTAGCCGGAGCATTAAAAACACTCACTTTATCAGCATTAGACAGCCAAGTATCTTTGAAATAATCGAAATAAATAAGTATATTTGAATCTGTGTGCTTCTCATTATTTATTTCTTTATGAATAATTTTTTCTGCTTCAGGAAACAATGAAGGAGGCAACAGAGGCACATTCATCATTAAAGATAAAATGTACTGGGGAGTTTTTAATTTATGAAGTTGCCAATTCCTAATTAGAGCCTACAATTAAAATTACATAAAAGAAGGTAAAAAAGTTAAAATTTTGTTATATTTTTATTTTTATATTTTCAAAGCATACTCACATGGACAAAATGAAAGTAGCAACCATACATCTTTGCGCCTTTAAAATTAATCCTTAAGGATTTAGATGACGCTTTTTCATAATCAGTCATAATGGCCAGTGATTTGTTTTCTAAATTAGGGAACTGATTAATTAGCCAGGAAAAAATGGCATTATACATTTCCGTATCCCTGTTTTCCATTAAAATCATTAGCCCAGCTATATACTAAGAAATATAATAAACATAATTTTTATCAATATGTACAAGTACTTGTACATAACAAGTACATGTAAAAACTTTTAGTTAATCCATAATAAAAAAATTTTAGTCTCTTATAATTAATTGTTAAAAAAAATTGCTAGAACTATTACCGTATTATTAGTTTTAAAATGGATGGAGTAAATTTGCTCCATTTTTGGTTTCCGTGCTGTTCTCTAAAACATTTTTTTATTAAATAAAAAGTTATAATGGCAAAATCTAATACATGTTTATAAACTTTTCTTAATTTAATTTTCTTTATAGTTTTTCTTTATAATTTTGTTTAATAGTTAAAATGTGGTTATAAATTAATTAAATAGCTTACGGAAAATGTTCCATCCATGAACAATTTGTCGCTTTCGCTAAGACCGATTAAAAGGTCATTGGTAGAAAATATAAGCGCCGTTTTTCCATTGATCGACTTCACTGCTGCTTTCATAAAAATGGAATCAATTAAATCAGCCCCTAACTCGGCCATGGTATCGGGAATGTTAGGTCTGCTCAAACTTCTCTTCCTACTTAAAGTACTTCTTACAGAATCATAAATATGATTTTCTGCAACTTCGGGAAATCTGATAAATTAATAATATAAAATTAAACAATAAATAATTGAGAAATAATAAGGGATGATTATACAGATACGTATATAACTTTACTTTTTACACGGGTTATGTTTTAGTTTCTATAAAAAATCGGCTGAATAATTTTATGAATAAGTTAATTACCTTGAACAAACATCATCGAAGATATCAACTAATTTTTCGTTTGTTGTTTCCGCTTCTTCAATCATGACTTTCTTCATAGCTCTCCAAACATCCGCATCTTCTTCCGGAAAATCGCTATGATTATTTTTGATGAAAAAATCAACATTTTCATTTAATTCTGAAAAATTAGCGATGAACTCGATTTCCGATACAAAATGAAGTGTCGCCTTGCAGCCACTTTTTCGATAAGAGCATCTTGCTACTTTTTTGCACTGATAATCTTGCAAGTATTTGAATCCATTATGGTAAAATAATACCGAATCATTTCTCTTTCCCGGAATAATTTTCATACTTTTTAATAGAAAATAATTAAATATTTCTAATCAATCTTTGACAATTATTCAATAATTTTTTTATTTGTTATTGAACAAAAATTGACATAAAATTATAGGTTTTTTTTGTTTTCTTTTAATGTTTTTTTTTGTTTTTATTTTTTTTTTTAAGTATTTATTATAATAACAAGTAAATATAAATAATTTTAATAATTATAAGTAGTAATACATTTTTAATCATATAAATTATTTATAAATTATATACAAAAATTTTTCTTTTACATAAATAATTAAATTTTTTGCTGAATCAAGTACATTTTATTTGAAAAACTTTAATATATATTTAAAAAGATGTGTGACAAACTGTGATTAGCTCATTTTTAATTCGAATTTCCAAGTTAAAATGTCACTTTTTGACAAAAATATAGGGTAAATAATTATAAAATTTGGCAAAAGTACTCAAATAACTATTTTTTAGGTATTGATTGTATTATTTTTAAAGTAAAACATTTGGAAAAAAATAAATAAATAGTTTATTTTTCCGCGTGAAACTGCCTTACCTTAAAAATCATTATAAAATCATAACATAGCTAAATTTTACACGCAATGGAATAATTCTCTACTTTGAATAATTCAAATAAACATAAAAATAAAAGAAAAAATATTTCAATACCAAAAATTGTATTAGTTGTAAGCTAATTAGGAATTACTCTACAGACAATTTTATTTACTTCATTTTATGATGATTTCTAAGGCAAGGCAGTTTCACGCGGGAAAATAAACTATTTATTTATTTTTTTCCAAATGTTTTACTCTAAAAATGATAGAATCAATACCTAAAAGATAGTTATCTGAGTTCCTTTTTGCCAAATTTTATAGTTATTTATCCAATATTTTTGTCAAACAACGTCATTTTAACTTGGAAATTCAAATTCAAAATTAGGCAATCACAGCTTACCACCTTACCCACCTTCTTAATAAATAAAATAATTGAAAAACAAATAAAAATAAAAATGATGAAAACAAAAAAGCATTAATTTTATAAATAAAGTCATTAACATAAATTATATTAGATCACAACGTCATCTGATAGTATAATTCTTGCTCTTCTTTGCTAAACTAATAAAATTAATTATTTCTTTGAAAAAATGTGTAAGTATAATAAATATTTAAATAATTTCTTAAACTTTTTATTTTTTTTTTTTTAATTTCATTCAATAGTTTTATATAATGTATATTCTTTTGCACTATCTAATGTTAATTTTATTCTGTTAATTATAGGGACACGAAATCAAGAAAATATATTAATTGCTGCACGATTAAGTACCTGCGAGCACATGTTTCAATCTATTAACTTTGAGTACATTAATTTATTTGACGAAGAAAGTTGGACGTGAGTATAAATTAACTTTCATAATTATATCCGCATTTATAATTGATTGGAATATTAATTTAGGATTAAACAAAAAAGTATAATTTTTTTCATTAATTTCAGTGAATTAGCAGAGTGGACAGGCCTTCGAAGGAGCAAATCACCCAACGAGTGCTTTCACCACTTCTGTGATTTGTACCACAAATTTAAAGTAATTAATGATCCGAACAAAAACAGTTTCACTGTAAAAAAATCGCGCCAAGTCCACGTTCATAAGACTATTAAGAGAAAAAAAATTTTTTTTTTTCTTCACAAAAAGATATAAAATAAAAAAATTGAAAAATCCAAGTAACCGATATGATTGTATACGATTTTCGAAAATTAAAAAAAATTTTGTTGTAAATTTAAAAATTAAAAAAAAAATTTTTGAACGTACTTGGTGTGCGTCATTGTGTATTTCAATTTTTTTGAAAGTCCTAGTAAATAAATTTTACGAATTTCATTAAAAGTAAAATATTTTGCAACCACGCACACCAAGTACGTTCCAAATTTTTTTTTTTTTAATTTTTAAATTTACAACAAAATTTTTTTTAATTTTCGAAAATCGTATACAATCATATCGGTTACTTGGATTTTTCAATTTTTTTATTTTATATCTTTTTGTGAAGAAAAAAAAAATTTTTTTTTCTCTTAATAGTCTTATGAACGTGGACTTGGCGCGTTTTTTTTTACAGTGCAACTGTTTTTGTTCTGATTTTAGTATTTTTTGTAATTATAATAAAAATTTACAATTGGTACCAACTTAAGTATCGCGTTGGCTGCATTTTTTATAGCAAACTATCCCTTTGAAGCTACAGTTTATGTAAAAATAATTCAAGCGCACCCTGGCGGATGTAGATGCAAGCCTTGAAATATCTTTTTTCAACTGTAGTTTCCCATCTATTGGAGGATTACCATGTATTCTCGAATTATTTAGTCTGTGGCATGTCACTTTTTACATCGAAAAAAAGTCAGGATCTAAATTTTTGCGTTGCTATAGTTTGTGCTGATTAAATTTAATAATTTCAAGCAGATTAATTGTTATGATCGACTATTATTAATTAATGTCAGTAAAATAAAGTATGAATTACTGTTATAATATACAATTTAGAAAAAAAAAGTACCGTAGAATTAAATAAAATTTGCAACCTCAAAATATCGTCCTGCTTACAGTAAACACAGTCGGTAGTCTGGCGCTCCGTTTACAACGGATTTGAACGGAACTTGGCGCCAGATTCTACCGAATCTGTGGATCATTAGTGCTTGTTAAAATTTATATAATGATTTTATTAATTATTCAAAATATTTCTTTTTTTTTTTTCAGTTTTACAAAAGTGCGACAAAGAGGGCTGAGGAAAATGAACACTTCACATTTTATGCAGAGTTCAATGCGTACTACCATCTGCTGAGAAATCGAACACGTTTCTTTTATGAAAATTACAAAGAATGGCCATTCCTCAATTAAAAAAAACATTGTCTTTTTATATCTTCGGTCGTCATCGTCCATTCGCCATTTACCGCTAATTGATTTCTTGATTTATCTTTTTTTTTTTTAAATAAAATCAGCACGTCATGGATCCCTGCATCATTTAACTTTTGATCCACGTTTTGGCTTATGAAGCCTTTCAATTTCAAAAATTTGTTTATTACAAAATGGTGCACTTACTTGCATCATTATGTAATTTAATATTTATTTTTTGTATCTTTACTGAAAAAAGTTAAGTAATAGGTAATAAAATAATCAAAAAATTAAAAATCTGCCGAGTATTCATATTCAGTGTTTTATTGACAAATATAAGGATGTTGTTTACAAAAGTGCTGTTTTTAAATATTTTCACAAAGGTTATGTGTGATTTAAAAAGTGATACCGGTAATCACAGTATGATCCGTCAAATCCAGACTGACGATAAAAAAAAAATAAATATAGAGGTAGGTAACCCCTAAGCTGCCGCCGCCTGGACCGGATATCGAAGGCATCGAAATTATAACATTTACGTTAGGTGAGGATCCGTCCTCACCGTGACGATGATGATAGCTTGAGGCTATGGTTGGCCCCGACAGGCCCGCTGCTCTCGTGTGAAGTAGATGGTGTACCATCGAATTTCGCCAATGATGGTGAAGAATCGTGCTTCACGACGATCGTTCTTCCGGCTCAGAAGGCAGAGGTGGTAAGATAATAGGTGGAGGTAAGGTAGTTGGAAGAGGAGGCGGTGGTGCGGTATGAAGCAGAGGAGGTTTTATTGACAGAGTCTTGCCGACGACTTGCCTGAACGATTATTCACTGGACTATGGCTCCTCGAGTAACTGCGACTGTAACTTCTTTGTCCTCGTCCGTTGCTCCGATCTTTACTGAAACTACGGCTGCGACTCCTGGAGTAACTTCGGTCCTTCCCTGTGCAAGGACCACCACCACGCCAGCGATTTTTACCACCTGCATTAATTTAGACTATTGTCAATTATATTCATTATTTAATTTGATTTAATTATGCAAGTTTATTCATTTAGTTAAGAGGTGCTTCAATTGTAACAATCAATGAAATTGAAAATTATAATTTTTTTTTTTTAGTAACTTATTAAAAACAGTAATTTAAGAGGTGGGCGGAAATTTTAGCTTTAAATTTAGTTCCAATGCTTAAGTATTTGTAGTTATTTAAATTACTTGTAAAAAAATTTTTTTTTATACCGAATCATTTTTTTTGCTAATAATACATGATAACATTTTATAGTAGTTAAAATAAATTTTTAATAATTTAATTAAATCAGTATTATAGAATATACTACAGCGTAACTTTTTGATAGTTTTAGAATTAAAAATGATTGAAACAAAAAAGTAATAGTGAGAAGCAAATTTTTGTCACAATTGCAGCACCTCTCCCCTGAATAATTATATTTAGATATTACCTTTTTGTTGTCTAAACATTCCAGCGCGACTATCTATAAGCTGTAATAGTTTTGGATTAATAACCTGATTAGCCTCCTTTAATACTTGAATTAGGTCATTATATTTATTCGAGTTATTGGGTGTAAAAAATGTATAAGCCGTTTCGGTTTTTTGACGACGGCCTCTACGACAGATACGATGAACATAATCTTCTGAACAAGATGGGTAGTTGAAGTTTATCACTAACTTCACGCCTTCAACGTCTAAAATTTTTATAAATACAGTTAGCAAATTGTATAAAAAAATAATGACAATAAACAATATTAAATAATACCTTGTAAAACCCAATCACGTTCTTGTTGAGTTTTATTACCATGAATGCATACAGTTGACCATTCTTCACGTTTCATTGTTCTCGTTATTTTGTCTACTCTACGTTTTGTTACAATGAATACAATCGTTTTATTTTTGCTTTCACACATTTTTTTTTTCAATAGCGTATTCAGTCTACAAACAAACAATCACAATCACAATTACAATTACAAGTATTAAGTAGATAACTTTATTACAAATATATCATACTTTACTTCTTTTTTATAGTCCTGGCAAACGTCAATAATTTTTAAATTATTTTGATTAGCTGACAACTGAAACGATCTAACATTAATCTGAGCGTAGTCTTTAAGAAAATCTTCAGCTAAATTGTTAACCTCCTTTACTCAAGTCACAGACCACATGAGTGTCTGCCTGTCAGGTCTAATTTGTTCAATTATTTTTTGTATTTGACGTTCAAAACCCATGTCCTATATACGATCAGCCTCATCCAACTCTAAATATGTACACCTCTTCAAGTTCGTCCAGACAGAGTCAAGAAAATCTAGCAATCTTCCTGGAGTAGCGATGGCAATCTCCACTCCGCTGTCAAGATCTCTGGCTTGTGAACTTTTCGGTGCTCTGCCATACAAACAAGTATTCCATATACAAGATGTGTGACTTACGTCATCTGCAACCTGTTGGATTTAAATAAACAAATTAGAGATAAATATTAATATTTAATATATGTATTTAATAATTCAAATAAATTAAAGATTTAAATGAACAAATTATAAATTTAATTGCTGTTTATTAATCAACCAATTTTATAATTATTATTACTAATTATTCATCATCGTGTATCATTATTATTTACTTAAGTAAATTATTTCTTAACTTTTTATTATACTTAACTTATTTTATAACGTAATTCAGAAATCCGGCCTCTTCAAAAATGAAAAAAAAATGGATTAGGTATAATATTCCACGAAGATTTATCTCCTTTTCGCTTCTATATTGCTTGATAAAACGTGGGTTGCGATTTGAAACTGTGTCACTGGGAACGTAAAAATTCTTCTTGAATAGCTCCAGATGCCCTAGATCCCATCGAGGTTTCCTGAAACAATTAGAAAATAAAATGTTTTCAAAAAACCAATTATTTTAAAATTTTTAATTCACAAATTATATTTATTTATTTATTGGAGTTGGCTTTTTTGTTTTTGGAAAATAAAATTGCAAGTCTCAATAACTAAGGCCAGTGTAAATAACTAGGTTTTCACCTTATCTAATGCATATTTTACATCATAAAAATTCAGCCTATTCAAAATTTTACTTACCAAAATTTGTACGCACACTAAAATAATCAGCTGATCAGCTGATCAGTTTACAAGTACTTATGTATATTTACATTTCGAAAATTTAACCACAAACTAAACACGGTAATAATTTTTGAAACACAACATTATTTACCACAATAATTATTATTTATATATTATTTATTTATTTACTTTTATATAATATTTATTTAAAATATACTACTTTATATTTATATTTATTGTTTCATTTATTGAAACCGATAATTTTAACAAACATCAAATGTACTACCCGTTTATAAAATTTTGATCTAGGTAATCGGGATCTGCGTAATGGGGATCTGCGCAATATATATTCTGTGTCATCGAATATGTGTGTAATCGGGATCTGAGTAAAAGGGATCTGGGTAAAACGAATCTGGGTAATAGCGCCATCTGCGTAATCGGGATCTGGGTAAAAGACACCATCCCTAAAATACAAGCAGTTGCGCGGAACCCTATTTTCAACATTAAATAAAAATTATTGCTTTTGAAGATAGAGTTCCAGATGTCAAGACTTTTTTTCAGCAATACGCTTCTCTATGAGAATCTTTTATTCCCATTTTTTCGGTTTCACCCTATAGGTGTTAAATTCAATAAATAACTATTTATTGAGTTATTTATGAAAAACTAAGATTTTTATTTTGTTTACGTTTTTTGTTAAGGGGACCCAAAAACCCAGTGGTCTGACGGCCTAAAATTTAGGCTATTTTAGTGAATTTTATTTCCATATGAAGGTAATGAGTCTAGGGCCAAATAGTTGGTGTTTTAAGGTTAGCGGTAAATTTCCAGTCTGGTAAAATTAGCACTGAGATATGTTCAGATCGTATACACTTTCAGATATGACAATATATACTAGACTGAAGTTATTGACTATATGTAGAATTTTAGTAAAATAAGTCTCGACTCCCAGAGTTGTAGCTCCATTATTTATAATTTTAATTTAACGTTGAAAATTAGGCTCTGCGCGGCCGTTTCGGCGCTGAGGCGTCGCTGCCAAGCAAAGTATGCAACAAAAAATAATTATTTTAAAACATTTAATATTAATTTAGAAATCTAAATAAATTATAGTGTCATCTAGACACTTGAAGGAATATAGCCCCGCAAAAAAAAATTTTAGCTTGATTGATGTTAAAGTTATTCTATTGTTAATTAACTTATTTTTTGTAGAGTTGAATTTTAATAAAATCTCTTATAAAAGTTTAAAAAATGTGTCTATAAATTAGGAACTCTTGTTATATAAATAATGAACAAGACTGCGTAGTAAAAGTTTATAAAAGTTTTTTCATTTGTTTATATTATTTTTCAAAGTTATGAAAAATTTAAATATCCGGCTAATGTTATAAAAAAAATTTTTTTTGCTCGACGGGCAGAAAGCGTCAAATTTCGGCCCGCTGCGCTAAACAAAATTGCCACTTTCTGCCTTCGTCAAGCAAAAAAATAGCATAAACTCCTCGGGAAGTAAATAAGAAAGCCTCAGATCACATGTTTGTTGGCCGAGGCGAAGCCGATTACATGTGATCTGAGACATTTCTTACTTTACTTCCCTCGGTGTGTAATATACTATTTTCCACATTTTTAATTTTAGTTGTTTTTGTATCAATATATTGTGTTTAATTGCTTAGCTAAAAAGTTTTTAATTGTTTAAAAATTTGTTATAAACAAATTTCCATTTTCGTTTTATTTTCTTTCCGTTGCTCTAAAAAATTACAAATTCAGTCATGTACATCAAAGTCGTAAAAAAAATTTTTCTCTATAGAGAAAATGATATTTATGTCATAAGGCTGTGATGTGACGGTTTTCTGAAAGCGACGATATTTCGATATGAGCTTAATGTTTCTGGCGGGACGGTACAAAACGGGCGTAATATAAACGTCCGAGGCGTAGCCGAGGACGGAAATTTACACTCGTTTTCGAACATTCGCGTCACAAACATTAAAGCGAATATCGAAAAAAAGTCGTTGTCAAAATCGCCACTAAACGGCCGAAAGACATACAATATTTTTTGTTATTATCGCTCCATAAGTTTAACTTTTGAGGGATAGGAGGCAAATAATGACATATTTAAATTTTAGAAAGTTTCACAAGGCCAAAAAAAATTAATTTTATGTTAATTATCTTTTTATTAATCTAAAAATCTTGCTTACGTCCAGAAAATGTAAATAACTTATTATTAGTATTTATTTATTTATGGCGTTGTTGTTATTTTATTAACATTAGGTCCGCTTCGTAATAAACTGTCAGCAGAGAAATAATTAGCGCCACTCAATAGTAACTAAGACTAAAAATTATCGGTCGGTACGCTAGAATGTGACTTTTTTTTTACAATCTCTCTCAATTTCGTCTGAGTGTACATGAAAAGTTCGTAAAAAAAAGGAGGGGGGGGGGTAAAACTTTACGGCCTAGGCCGTGAAAAAACGACGGTATAGTATTGTCTCTATAAAAGAGTACCTTTACGGACACCACCCAGCGCTCAGAAGTTGAACTTCTGGAGCGAGTATAACAAAAATATATTTTTTATTGAATTTTAAAATAATTTATCTCATGAAAGTTGAAGCGGTCAACTATTTTATTAATTTATAAATTGTTATTACTTGTAAACTATTGATGATACGGTCTTTGATATTCACGACGTTTTTTTTTTTACTGGTATTTATTATTAACAAAAAACAAGTTCACTTTAATGCATGCAAATGTGTAAGTTTTTCAAAAGTTTGTGAGTATAAATGTGACAGTAAAATCTAGAAAATGTTCTCTTAACTGTGAAATAATTAGAATAGATAAAAAAAAAACTGATAAACAAATGGAATTAAAAATGTAAAAAATTCATTTTTGAGTAGTCTAATAATTACTCTATAAGATTAGCTTGAATCATTAAAGCCGTAACTTCAATAGTTTAAAATATATAATTATATAACGACTCAAGTGATGCATTTTTTTATATACAAATGTTCATAAAAAATAAACCGCGAGAAACAACACTATTTTCAGAATTTAATTCCACATCGATTAAGTAATTTTTCATATTTTTATCAAAATTTTTTAGTTTTTTCTCTGCAAATTTAAACAGGATTCTCACAAAAATTTCCGTGACAATGTAACATAGTAATGGTTACCATTCTACGTAGGAATAAGATCGATTCCTTTCTCTCCGTATTCCATTATTTTGTATTGACTTGATTAAATTTTATATTTATTAAGAATTATGGAAAATAAAATTCTCTGCAAAAAAATTCAAAAGTATATTGCCCCAAGTTCAACCCTGGAGAAATAACAGATGATTATTGGTGGAGAAATAAAATATCAACGGCAAATTGAAATTTAATTTGGTTTTAGTTTTTGTCTTAAAATTTTGTATTGAAATTTTTGTCTTGAATTTTTATCTTAAAATTTTGTCTTGAAATTTTGTCTTGAAATTTTGTCTTAAAATTTTGTCTTAAAATTTTGTCTTAAAATTTTGTCTTGAATTTTAGTCTTATTTTTGATAGATTCCATAAAAATCTAACTATTGCATCGGTCCTCATGACACAAATTTTCAAAAATTTTACTATATTCCGACTTAACCCTCTAATGTTCTGGAAGCGCTATGAATCTCAGTGTGAGCTGTTAGGGGAGAGACCCAATCATAGTCCGTTATGCGGTTGTGTGAGAGACGGTTTAGTTGTAGTAGTGTGTCCATGCGTCCCTCGCTACTACTTTTCTGGCCCCCTTTCTAGGAAAAAGACTATAGCTTCCTCACTTAAAAAAAAAAGACATATGACTCGAATTAAGAGTGGGGATTCAAGGCCGAAAATTAAAGGGTTAAGTCGACAAGCTGAGTCAGAAAATACATATGATTCGAAATTTATATAATTCATATATATGTATATGTATAAATTTATATATTTATATACATGAAATAGAACGCGAATTGCCACGACAATAGCGTCAACAATTCTTAAGGGATCCGAATAAAACTTAACATACTTTTTTCATTGACGAGAATGAAGGTCAAGTTCAAATATGAGCTCAATCGGTCAATTACTTTAGAAATTACAGCATCTTTAAATTTTGAAAATTTCACACTCTAAGTGTACATCACTTTCAAATAACTTTTGAGCGCGTCGATATATTAATTTTCTGTAGAATGCATCAGAAAGCTGAGGAATTAAGCTACAATTTACATGTTTTTTTAAATAAACAAAATCCATCTTCTGATCATTTTTAAGAAATTTTACTTTTGCAGTTGTTTCGTCCACAGAATTAAAACAAAATAGAATCTACTTCCACTTCGGCTGCTAAATGGCATTTTTTTAAATGATTAAAAAACATCTAAAAATAAGTTGAAAATTATAGAAAATAGAAGTATCTACAAAAACTTTTTTAAGTCTTTTAACCTAAGAACCCCCCTTTAGAATTGATGACTGATTGTTGGATGAAAAATAAGATATCAATATGAAATTTTGTTCTTTCTTGTCTTAATCTTTTCATTTCTAGATGTGAGTTGAGATTTTAAGAAATTCGAATTCCCTACAAAAAAATCCATAACAGCTTCTAACCTGAGTCCGTTTCATGAAGGTCAAAATGAGCTTGTGAGCGAAGTCCACCTCAGGAAGAATTACGCCATAAATAGCTAAAAATCATATAATAACATCAATATTATACGATTAAAAATAATTAATAATCATAAAAATGAATTTTAAACAATGAAAATCAACTTTAGATTATACTTGATTAATTTTAAATTATACATATTAATTTTTCATTATGAAAATCAATTTTCAAGTATGAAAATTGATTTTAGATGTAAGGTCATTAAATTGATAATAAGTAAATTAATCTTAGATTGAGGATAATCAATTTTCGATGATAAAAATTAATATTATATAATAAAGCATTAGTTTTTTTGTTAAAAATCAAATTAAGATAACAGATAATTGATTGTTTATTTAGCCAATTAATTTTGAACTATAAATAATTAATTTTATACTATAAAGATTAATGTTAAATAATCAAGATAAATTTTATATAATAAAAATTAATTCACTTCTATGAAAATAAATTATTGATCATTAATAATTAATCATATAGTCAGATAATTGATTTTGGACTATAAATAAAAAATTTTCAATTATACAGATCAAATATATATTATAAAAATTTATTTAAGATCATTTAAATTAATTTCGAATTAGGGTAAAGTCACCAATACCCAGCCCCCTTCCTATTTCCAGCCTCAAATAGTATATACTATAAATAACTATAGTTTCCTTATGGTGGGGGCTGGAAATAGGTAGGGGGCTGGGTACTGGTGGAGTTACGCTATGGTCGTTGCGTTTGATTCAGATCGTTATCAATTAATTTTGTTATGTCCGAAAAATAAGATCTTAAAATGCGGTAGCTGGATTAACGGAGGTTTGGATAACAGATGAATTTCCCTAACGAAAGAATCGTTAAGTTTATATTTTATGGGTTCGCGAAGGTGAAAACCCCGGAGAGGGCCCCTTGAATAATACAATCGACCTCGGAAACAATAAAATATCCTCCACTTACTTTTGCGAATCCTAATTCCAACGATGATTCGGCTTTAACTGGACTTGTACCTTTGACTTCCGCTGCTTGGCTTCTCGCTTCCTCCTGCTGACTGGAGATTGAAGGTTGAATGTTATTAACTTATGAATGACGAAACACTTCGATTCAGGTTTTTAGGTTTATATTCAATTAAATGGCCCTACGAGCAAACACGTCTTAACTTACACTATTCACTTATTAACTAATAACAACATAAAACAAAGGTTGAAAGTTTATATGAGTTCGTAACCGGAGTAACGACTCCGGCAAACAAAAGTTCGCCGATTATAAATTCACAGAAGAAGAAAATCATTTGAGAGTAGGACCAGGTCACTGGAACTGTGGGAATCTCGATAATCGTCAAAACGAATCGTGGCTCGAAGAATCGCTATCACAGAACTCAGAAATACCGTTAAGGAAATGGAAATGAATAATTAGGAAAAAGTTGACTAATTAATTTAATAATTGAAGTCTGCCTATACGTGTCGGGGTATAGGACTCACCCGGGCTTTAAGGTAGAACTGTTACCTTGTAAATAAGCTGTCGAATTGTGGTGTTCGCGTCTTTTATCACCTCGGTTGCGATTCATTAAGTGGGGCTACTAATTCAACAATTGGTTCCTTTGATAAGGTGACAATGTGCGGTAATGTGTATTCTTCGGCCACGAGTAAATTGTCGCGCAGTCCAGGTTGTTGTTCCCTAAATATGCAAGCGCTGTACTTTTCGGCTGTAATGGGAGGCCCTGTATTATAGACGGCACGCCGGATATAACAGCATCCCCCCCGAAAGGAAGGGTGCTAACAGCATCTTTTCTTTCGCGAACTCGGGCGTCTCATTTTGACGAAAAGTTCATGCTTGCTTACAATTTTGTTTAAATAATTTTGGATTACATAAATTTTGTTATTGAAATATTAAGTACGTGTTTACCCGTTACATGAAATAATAAAAAAAATTAAATCTTATTATATATTCAATTTTTCTAGTATCAAAATATAATTACCAAAATATAATTGTTTATTTAAATTTTTATATTCTTTTTTTTTTTTTTTTTTTTTCTACTATTTTCGTTTAATATAGATTTTCAGTGAACAGGCCCAGCCGCGATTAAGTCGCCCCTGGGGGACTCCCAATTTCACGAGCCGCATTTGTCTACCGCTAGTTCCCGCATTTTCAGCATTTTACAATAGTAATATTCTAATCATATTATGAAATTTTTATGACTTAATTCTATGATTCTACAATTTTAGAGAAAAATTCTGTTTTTCTAGCAAAAAGAAATTTCATTATTTATATAAATTTTTATAATTTTTACGATTTATCGGGGAAATTTCGCAAATTTCCCTCTTTTCTGAAAAAAAAAGAAAACAAACAAACAAACATACAAACAAAAATTATTATTTTTACTGACTACTTATTGCTTACGCGTTTTTAAATGCCCACGTTGCTGAGTTTGCAGAATTCTTCGTTAGTCAACTAGCAGCAGCGTTACTTCCAGTTGTACTGTGGTTCTCGCGTAATTTTTACGTTTGCGTCTCCTCGATGATAATCTATTGACTCCATCTGGCATTGTGTCAAGGACTGAATTTCCTTCCCCCCCCCCCTTTGTCCAAATTTCGTTAACAACTGATGATGAATCGTATAACCGGGCCCTAGTTGAATACGTTCAAGGTTGGCGAATTAATTTTAACCCATTCGAGATCAGGTTAGTGACGGGGAACGTATCTTCTTGCTTTTTAAAAATTTTATGTTTCAAGAAGTTGCCTTCGGTGTAGTGGGTTAGGAACTCGTAAGCCCCATGGAAACTTAATAATCGCATGTCATTACAGAGTTTTCTTCGGATACTATCAACGTTACTGGCGGAGGTACTGTTGATGTAGATGCTCATGTTCTTGTTGGAAGAAGACTGATGAAAAGTTTGACCATATAACACGAAGATTACTTATACTGTTGGTCGTGATACTTTGCAATGACATTTAAAAACAGTTTTAATTTACTTTGAAATTTTGAAAATTACTCCGTGGTAATTCCTCTAAGTAAAGATGCTAACTTTTAAAATAATGTAATTCATTTACTTATTTTCTTCAAAACAAAAATCGTGTTAATTTAATTTTTTAATGAATTTAGTTATTTAGATTGAATTTTTAACACTTCTCTAAAAAGTTCACAAGTTTATTGAATATAATAAAAGATAATTTATTATTTCGCTTTTTTATATTTTTATTTTTAATGAAAAAAAAATTTTTCTCTAAAAAGAGCAAAATTTTGTAGAAAATCAAAAATTTTAATGATTATCAAAAATTATATTCAAATAATATAACCATTGCGGTAAGTCTCTCTCCAGAAAGAGAAAATTACTTCGTTTTTAAATTTAACAGATTTCTCTCTGGTAAAAAAAAAAACGAGAGAATTTTGTAGTAAGTTTTTCTTTTTTCGGATTTAAAATTCTATTCTATAGAAATTTTCGTTGGAATAAATTTAAAATTTTAATCGAATGAATTTATTTATTTTCTCTCTAAAATGAGAAAATACTTTATTTTAAAAGAAATTTCAAATTCTGGTCTTGAAACTTTTGAGATTCTATTTATTTATTCTTAAACAATTTTATTTACTCATGCCCCCTCCTTTTTTTTTAATATTTTTTTTATTTTATTTTAAAGGAACAGACTTGCCTTCATTTTGAATTAAATTTTCGACGCAGAGAATCGAACAAATGCAAATAAACTCTCTTAATACTAGTTGGAACCTTACAGCTCAACGCTATTTAGGCTCACGGAAGTAGCCATGTGGTGATTAACCTTATCTCATAAGTTTTCTTACCTCACTAAAAAGGCTTGAAAAAGATTAATAACCCTTATTTGCTTCCGTTAATTTTAATAATTATGAAGCAGTATTAAAGATTTTAAGAGCGTTCATTCCGCACTGGAAGAAATTCTCATTCAAAGTTTCAGTAGAGAATGGTTACATTTCTGGAATGGAACTTTTATCTCGGAAGGAAGTGAGGAAAAGAAAAGAAATATCTATCGAGGAGTGATTTTTAACAGTGAAGACATGTCAGAAGGTGTTTTAATTCGAACCTTCGGTGGTTTTGAAGATGCTAACAGTAGAGCGAAGATGTGAAATTTAAATTTAGTATTTTTGTTGACATCAGTTTTTATTATTCGTAGGTTGTAGACTTCAAAATTTTTGAGTCTCTTTGAATAAAACAACTGTAGGATATTTTGAATTCCGTAACGATCAATATTGTAACGGAGTGATCGTTACTCGGTAAATTCCCCTATTTCGGTACCCAGTTATTTATCGACTGCTCACAGTGCGCTGTGATCTAAAGCTCGTTTAGAGCTAGTAAGAAAGGCCCCAAGGTGGAGAAGCCGGCGTAGTGGTAGTGGGGAGAGCAGAGGGAGCAATAAGTGTAGAACTAAATTTGGTAAGAATCATTGTGACTGAGTAGCTCGAATGGACGAGACGCAAATTTTTCCAAATCATCCAGCTAAGGTAATTATTTTATTCTGCTTGTCCAACGTGGAACTAAGCGATAATATTTTGTTAATTTAATGCTTGCTAGGCCTGGTGCCAGTTTGGTTAGATTAACTTTAACTTGTGATAATTTCTAATGCTGATTTGCGGTTACAGGCGTAATAGATACCCAGAGAGCGAGTGTTGGTGACCAAAGTTTGCCGCCAAATTGAGAATACCTCATCGAGGGAAAATTCACGCCAGTACCCGAAGACTAGGAGTTGCAACTCACCGTTGGAGTGTAGATCAAAATTATAAAAACTCCAGGTACAAATAACGAGTCTTAATTATTCCTCGGGGCTGCGGCATCAGCCAGGCAACACGTCGGCTGAAGGTCACCGCCATTTCGTGCTCAGTCACAATCGTTAATTTTATTTAGTATCAGATTTAATATTAATACTAGAGAAAATTATAAAACAATTAATTAATAATACCAGGACAGGTTTCGGGTTATTGATTAATTTGTTAGGAAAATAATTTGTCTTGGTCATTACTAATTTTACACGTAGGCCTTTTGGGGTTAATAATACTAGGCATTTAGTTCGGGTTATTAATTCCAAATCTTTACGCCATGTGTAAAATTTATTTATTTGAGAATCGTTGAATAATAATTTGGCTTAAGCCAGCAGAGTAGAATTGAGTAAACCGCTAAATTAAAATTATTTAAGAGCGTATATAGTGTTCTTCATTTATCGATTTTGAGGGTATTTTTCAAAGTCGTTGATTGGGGCTTCACGTGAATAAAAAGCTACGAAACTTGGCAAAAATATTCAGAATATCATTACGAAGAATATGAAACTTCCTATTTTTACTAAAAAAAATATTAAAAATACTATTAATTATTTTAAAATTCGGCGGTTTATAGTAGGTTATGGTTGAATATTAAAAAAAAATAAATTAAAATTTTTTGCAGCACTTTTCAGAAAAATAATTACCGTTATGTTCTAGAGAAACATCTAATGAATTGATTTTTATATGCCATTTGGTAATTTCTAATCACATAAACTCAATCAATTCATTAAAAAAAAAAAAAATTCAATAATTATTAAAATTATTTGAAATGTCAACAAAAACATCTGTCATGTTATTTTTAATCATGCCACTAGATGGTGGTAAATGTAAATGGAAAATTGAAATTGATTGATTTCTATACTGTAAGATGGCAGATATACTGTGAATGTAGGTTTTGTCTTCTAAGTCCAGTTTTGTACTGGAAAAAGTGAAGACAAAGCGAGCAAGACTTGTTCGCTTTGAATTTACTTTGTATGTTAGCTCAATACATCTATTTGATTCATTGATTGTGAACTAGACCATACAACTGGGGTTATTAATACATTATTATTATTTTTAATATTAATAATAATTAAATTTCTATTAATTTAATCATATATAATAAAAATTGTGATAATAATAATTTCTTGAGGATTAAAACTTTTTTTGAGTTTTATATTATTTTGAAAAATGTTATTTTTTATGAATTTTAAATTTATTTTTTGGAAAATTTTAATTTTATTGGAAATTTTAACGATCGTTGAAATTTTAATTTTTTTTACATCAACAAGAAAAATTTGGCGTTGAAACTTATTTTAGTTAGTAAACTAAAAAATCGAAATTAAATTTTACTGAAAATTGGTATTGAATTCAAATTTTAACTTAAAATTTTTTTAGTTTATATAAAAAAATTCAAAATTTAAAAAAAAATTAAAATTTAAGAAGAAATCGAACTGTTGAAAAAATTTAATTTTTCAAAAAATTCAAGATTTACATTATCATAAAAATCATTTTTTCAAAATCCTAAGACTTCGAAAAATTTATAATTCTCGAAAAAAAAAAATAAGAAAAACGACTGACCCTAAAAGTCATGCCTGTAATTACCTGCAAACTCCATAACTAAGCGCTGAAAAATATAATTTTTGTGTTTTTTGAGCTCTTCAAGCTCAAAGAGATATCCGCTTATAAGTTATTTGAAAAAAAACCACGTTAAAATTTTTTTTTCTTTTATTTTTGAAATTTCCCGAGTTTAAATTTAAAAAAAATTAAAAGTGCGGATCTTTAAAAATATTTTCCGTATTATAATTACTTTTTGTAGATAATATAAACAATAACAGTTATCAACAAATTCAGTGTCATACATATGCGACACTCAACTTAAATTACTTAAAACTCTTTTTTACACTATTATAACACTAAAATTATTATGAAAAAAGTTATTTTAATAATTCTCCAAGTTTAAATTTAAAAAAAAATTAAGATTACAAATCTTTTAGCATATTCTGCGAATAATTATTAAATTTTGTAGATAATATAAATAAATGAGAGATAACAGGTGATTTCATATCTTACATATATGACACTGCAGTTTATAGACTTAAAACAATTCTTTAAGATTTTATAACAATTGATTTATTCAAAAAATTCTACAAATGTACATTAAAAAAATAAAATAGTGCAAATTTTTTAAAACAATTATTGATTATCATAATTGATTTGTTGAACGAATCCAAACTATTAACAGATATCATATGATTATTTATCATACACATCTAACACGCCCATTGTCAGACTTAATATAATTTTTTACACGTTTAAAACAATTAAATTATTATTACAATAAATAAATTTTAAAATTTTCACAACTGTAAATTGAAAAAATTACGAGTGCAACTTTTCAGAAACATTTTTTCTCATCGTTATTGATTTATGAATAAATTAAAATAATAAACAGATATCAGGTATTTCCCTATTATATATTTATAACACTGCAGTTAACAGACTTAGAAGTATTCTTTATGTTTTTATAACAATTAAATTATTCACAAAATCCCACAAATGTACATTAAAAAAATTGAGAGTACAAACTTTTTTAAAACAATTTTTGTTTATCATAATTAATTTATTGAAAGAATTTAAACCTTTAACAGATATCAACTGATTTTTTATCATCCATATATAACACAGCAATTGTCAGACATAAAATAATTTTTTACACTTTTAAAACTATTAAATTATTATTACAATTTTAGAATTTTCATAACTGTAAATTGAAAAAATAACAAGTGCAAATTTTCAGAAACATTTTTTTTATTGTTATTAATTTATGAATAAATCAAAACAATGAACAGATATCAGGTGATTCCCAATCATACATTTATAACACTGCATTTGACAGTCTTAAAAGAATTATTTAAAATTTATAACAATTATCTTCAAAAAATTTCACAAATGTACATTAAAATAATTAAGATTGCAAATTTTTTTAAACAATTTTTGTTTATCATAATTAATTTTTTAAACGAATTTGAACCATGACCATACATCAACTGATTTTTATTATACATATATAACGCCGCAATTGGCAGACTTAGAACAATTCTCTGCACTTTTATAACAAATAAATTATTTAAAAAGTTTCACAAATGCAAATTAAGAGTGCGATTTTTTTTTAAACAGTTTTTGTTTAACATAATGAATTAGTTGAACGAATTCAAACAATTAATCGATATTACCTCATTCATTATAAAACATATATCACCCTACAATTCTCAGACTTAATATACAATTTTTTACACTTTTTTAACTATGAAATTATTTTAAATAAAATCGATTCAAAAATTATTACAACTGTAAATTTAAAAAATTAAGAGTGCGAATTTTTATAAATATTTCTTTTATCATTATTATTTTATGAACAAATTTAAACAAGGAACATCAGCTGATTCCGTATCATACATATATGATACGAAATTTAACAGACTTGAAACAATTTTTTATACTTGTTAACTATCAAATTATCATAAAAAAAGATTTATTCAATAAAGTTCACTTGTGTAAATTAAATTGACATTAAAAGTCCAAATTTTTTGAGATACTTTTCTTAACATTTTTAATTGAAAAAATTTCAATATTTAACAGACGTCAGCTGATCTTTACTGTCAAGTGTAATCCGAAGGATACTTATTGGCTACAGTTTATGTAAAAATATTTTTTGTACACTTTGGCGGGTATAAGTGTAGGCTATGAAATATCTTTGCTTCATAGTAGCTTCCCATTCATTGAAGAGTTACTGTACATTTATTTTATACGGTCTGTCGCACTGATTTTTCCCATCAAAAAAATCTCAGGATCGAAATTTCGGTTGCGTCCAATATTCTGTTTTTTTTTTTTTCGTTACTGAATGATTGTTAGAAACTATTTTTAACATTATTTTCAGATTCACCACTGGTTTTTTTATGGCTATGAAATTGCGAGCTTTAATTTGTGTGCTTCAAAATTGTTTCTGTTGTTTCCTGTGCGAGAGCCCAAACTTTAAGAAAAGCTTTTTTTGACTATTTCGATGTTTACTAATAAATGTTAATACTTGATTATATTTTTCTCCGATAAAACACCAATATTTATCAGAACACTAATGCTCTTCATCATAACAACACTAACGCTCCAAAATGTCCAGCACAGATCATAATTGTTGAGTTATCTTGTAAGAATTAATGCTATTGTTTAGCACAAGTTAACAAATTGTTGCTATCGTTTTGTTACATCTTCAGCAACTTTGCGAATACTTTCGGGATCATAATAATTAAAATTTACTAATGCATCGACTTTATGCTTAACTTAAGTAGTTGCAGTGTGTTGACAATCGACTATAAATAAACTCCAATTTGATTGAAAACTTGAGCAAGTTCTCAACCTTATTGCAAAACTAGAAATGAAAATTTTTTATGTAAATCCTTCCATCATTGTGAACACGATACATCTACAAAGAAATAAAATAAATTATTATAGTTTAGGTATACTTTAAATGATTATAGGTTATGTATTTACTTACTCGAAGGTCAATTTAAAAAATTTTTCATTGAATAATTGTCTTAACGTTAACACTATTTTATTTTACTAAACAAATTATGGATGGCACAGGTACCTCTACCCTTCATAATAATGATAATCACCAGTCCACCAATATTAAGGATAATAATGGAGTAAACAGTAAATAAATAAAAAGTGCGTACATAATAGTACCTTTACAGTACAGATACTTATACACACTCCATCATATATATGTTCAACAAGTTGAGTAACTTAAAATAAGTTGTTGAACAAGTTGCAGTAATTTGAATTTCCTAGGACTTTTATTTTAGGCCGAATGTTTACGTATCCGTATGTGTACGAATCTGTATGTAAATAGCTCCGTATTATACACGCGACATTTTCAAATGAAAATTTGAATTTCCAGGGGCTTTGTAGCGCTCCTTACACCGCACACCGTACCGTAGGTCATCAGTAGTACACACAGTCGTTGATTGATAATAAATGTCTAATTTGCACTGCATTACTTATGGAAAGATAACCTGAGCAAGACCTGCGATATGTACTGGATCTGATAACTATTTTTCTATTGGAACTTCGCCAAGGATAATTAGGCTTCATCACTTGAAACTGGGTTATCTTCATACTGCTCTGTCATCAGTCGATGTTTTTAAATATATATTTTTATATTTACAATATAAACAATATATGGAGCGTAGAAGTTACTTCTACCTTCTACAAAACAATAACATTGTGTTTATATGAACGCATGCGCAAAAAGTGACAGGTTCAAACCTTATGGGTTATATTCATGCAAGCGTCCAGAATCTTATCGTAATGACGTCATCACAATAATCTTTCGCCGGTGTAAATTATTTATTACGATTTTAAACTAAATAATAATAATATCACGTAAAAAACAATTATTACTGGTCCCATAATAAAATTGAGATGAAATGTATGTGAAATCAATTTATTCGTAATGTGATTGGTCGAAAATAAATATTCTCATTCTGATTGGTTGAAAGTGAATATAATATACATAAACGACACATAAATATATCATGACAATAAATATGGCGCGCGAAAGTTTGAATTCTAGTGATAGTGAAAAAAGATAAAAATTTATTTAGCAGCTATTTATTATTCAATTTTAATCATTTTTTTAACGAGTAAATTTGGCAAAAAATTGTTAAAAAATCGATTTGTAAAAATTTTTAAAAATTTAAAATGCAATTTTTTAAATGTTATTTTTCGGAAAAAATTTGTTTGTTAAAAAAAATTAAAAAATGAACTGCTAACTTTAACGTCATAAAAATAGAGACCGATATCCAAACGTTACATACGATAAAAAAAAATTAAAAAATGCAGATAATTGATGACATTAAAGTTAACAGTCACTTAACAACTTTTTAATTTTATTTAATCAAAAAATTTGTTACAAAATATTTTGTTTTTTAAAATTGCATTTTTTATTTTTTTAAATTTCTATATGTACGTTTTTTTTTCTATAATTTATCTGTTATAAAATTATTAAATATGTGCTAAATTAATTTTCATAGATAATTGAGAATCCAAATTCAGTTTTTTATTTACGCATAATTAATTCATTTAATAAAAATTTCAGTAGAGCAATTTCATTTTCTGAAGGAGCATTCCAGGAGCATTTAATTGTTATTACTACCACTTGGTGGCAGGTCGATAGCCACTTTCTGGATGACGCATGCGTCGCAATTTAAATTTGCATTGATTTTTTATTGACTTTACTCTACATAAATCTTCATATTAATTCCTAAATTTCTATCTACTTCAATATAATAATTATATTTCAATATTTAGAAAAATTATAAAATAAAAAAAATTTACGAGTCATTTAGGCACAATGAATCGTACTGTATATTTTTTGGTTGGATTTATAACAATAATTCGCCAATAAACAAAATGACAATCGATGCGTTTTTTTTTTTTTTTTAATATAGGTATCTGCTTTCGCAGCGTTTCTTAGTTAACTATTGACTTCCCCATAACCATAAATTATTGGTTAGTTAATTAAATAGATTCATAAATTAAATAAATAAATAGAGAAAATGAATTAAATATAAAAAAAAATAATTAAATAATAGTTAATAATATAAATTAATTATCTGTTGATAAAATAATATTAGCAGCAATAATTAAAACTGTAATTAAAGTGTCCTCTAACAATAAAAAGTTTTGTGCATTCAATACGTTTTTACGAGTGTTCATATTTTTTATTGTGAGCTATTTTAAGCAATAAACATGGGACGGAAGGTGAACAAAATATCAAAGCATTCAAGAAATCATAAACGAATGCAAGCGTAAGTATATGATTCATATTATTTTAGAAAATATCTTAGATAATTTTTAAAAAATTTTTTAAATATCAGTCACAGCCTTTTTCAGGTAAATTTCTTTATAAATCTATCTGTTGTAGCCGGTCTCATAATTTTAAGAAAATTTTTTCATGCATAATGTTTCATTTCATCGAGTAATATCAAAAAATGGCATTGGCTCAAAATTA
>NC_058158.1:20753317-20819204 GCF_020080835.1 Cotesia glomerata | reverse complement strand
TGACGTCACAGCAATATGTTGGAGAGTGCGCGACATGATCCAGCGCAAACCAAACTCAACTTTGATCCATCCAATCACGTCTCACGAAATCAACCTAGCACTTCAATTCTGCATCAAGGAAACTCAGCGAGTTCACTTTCATTCTGAGCTCCAACTACTCGCAAAACAAGCATCATGGCCTAAGGATCACCCGTTTGCCCGATTTGTTGCCTTTCAAGACACCGATGGCATCATTCGTGTAGGAGGGAGGCTGGAAAATGCTCCAGACTCTGATCAACAAAAGCACCCTGCAATTTTACCTCGTGATGCTGCTCTGACTCGGCTCATCATCTCTGATGCTCATCAGCGTACCATGCACGGTGGAACTCAACTCACCCTAGCATGCACTCGTCAACGATATTGGATCATCGGTGGACGTCAACCTGTACGCTCACACATTCTCTAATGTCTCGTCCGTGCTCGACATCGAGGTGTTCGAGCTCAACAATTAATGGGACAGCTACCAGCTCAACGTGTCACTCCATCCCCACCATTCTCACATACAGGAGTTGATTACGCTGGTCCAGTATCAATTAAATCTCGGAAAGGAAGAGGATCAAAGGTATACAAAGGCTGGATCTGTGTGTTCGTCTGCTTGACTACTTCAGCAGTCCATCTGAATCTCGTCAGTAATTATTCATCATCAGGATTCATCGCAGCTCTCAGACGATTCATTCATCGTCGAGGTGTCTGCACATCACTCTACAGCGACTGTGGGACAACGTTTCAAGGCGCATACTCAGAAATCAAACGACTCTTCGTCCAAGGAACTCAGGAATCAAGAGATCTACTCGATTGGGCCACAGTACATCAGATTACATGGCATTTCAATCCACCAGCAGCTCCTCACATGGGTGGAAAGTGGGAGGCAGCTGTGAAATCACTGAAACACCATCTAACTCGAACCATTGGAGAATCATCATTCACGTTTGAGGAATTTACAACTCTCCTGACACAGGTGGAGGCGATTCTTAACTCACGACCCATGGAGGCTCTTTCAGATGACCCTCAGGATCTATCATCACTCACTCCAGGTCATTTTCTCATCGGAAGACCACTCAACGCCACCATTGAACCTTCACTCATCGACACGGATGTCTCAAGGCTATCCAGATGGCAGTTCATTCAGCAACGTGTTCAACATTTTTGGAGACACTGGTCCAACAGCTATATCCAACGTCAATTGGCCCGTACCAAGTGGCACCAGGCTCGCCATGACATTCAACTCGGCTCACTAGTCCTGCTCACGGATGAACGAACTCCTCCAACACAGTGGCCACTAGCCAAGGTAATTGCTCTGCACCCTGGAAAGGACAATCTGACCAGAGTGGTAACCATTCAAACGGTCAATGCCACTCTCACTCGACCAATCTCCAAGCTCGCACTCCTGCCACTTGCTCCAGAGCCAGATGCCTAGGACATCTCCAATCGTTTCACCAATCCAATGGATCAATCAAGGACTCAATCAGCAACCCTGTTCCTGATGGCGGGCGGAATGTTGCGTAAATACCAAATGTTCGCGCCAGAACACTTGGTAAATTCGCACTCTACTGCATCAGTGGTGCTGCGACTGACGCGCACCCTGATAGTCAACTCCCCGAGGCAGATAGACGATTACGCGCCAACCGGCACAATTAATCTACACGCGGTGGCTAACTACACGTGCTCAGTATTTATAAAGTGTTCATAACGTAATTCCAATTATCCAGTGCATCTTGTACAAATCTACTCAACGACTCATCCAGGACAATTCTCCATCATCGGAAATTCAGGTACCAATTTCGTGTCCTTCATAATAATTTAATAATAATGAATTGTGGCTAATAATAATATTTTATGACGTAACCTCCTTGTTATTTTAATGCCGACATCTAAATATCAGCTTTCACGTTTCATTCAAATTAGTTTATATCTAATGTTGTATTTTACTCAACCTCATAATCTACAGTCACAAGAGATTACATTTATCATTTTCTCAATCTTCATAAAATATGACTCATTGTACAATAAATTAATATTCTTTCTTTTTATCAAGTCTTTTGTCCTACCTGGCTTAAGGTGATATCACCACTCACCAGGAATGCATTCACATTTATAGATTCTTTTTCTGTGACTGCAAATTATCAGTTCAGTTGGCATCTTACTTTCACTCGTGCTCATCGCTCGTATCATCGCTCGTAATAATTATTGTCGCGTCATTAATATTTATTGACTGTGATAAAATAATAATATAACAAATTGATGTACTTAAGTTACTCTGAGCTCATAATTAGAATATTGTTAAAATTAATCAATTCAACGCTCTTATTAAATTTCAAATTGATATTTGTGCATGGTGCCAACATATTAATAACTCGTTATTGTATTTTAATTACAGTATTTTCATATACCTTATTAATAATAATTTCATAATATTTAATTAAATATTTACCATAAATCACAAAGTTAATACACACTAGTTATTAAGAATCAAATGTGTTCATAAAGTTATCTGTGATATTTTACTGAATAAATAATAAAACCACGAATGAGTGCCCACCTTCTTTCAACACCCAGATCCGGTATAAATAAATAATTAATGATAAATAAATTTACAATAATAATTATAATAATAATTATAATTATAATTATAATAATAATAATTATAATATCATTTAGTTCCTAAAATTGTAATATTAATAAATTAATCTTAATTTTTCGTACAATATCTAGTTGCATTAATAAAATTTACTATAAATAAGCCGCATATACTCTTTGGTTAAGATTAATAAACTAAATTATCAATCAAAATCTTTATATTTCATATAATCGTAGAAAAAAACTTGATAATTTTTGTAACTCAAAAAATTGATAATTTAATTTCAATACTGTTTTGTTGGAAATTAAAAGTAAATAAATAACAAAATAATTGCAGACAAGATACTTTAGTTCATTAACATTCGTGAGAGTCTCTAAGATTTGAGTTTACTTCATCTATTCTACAGTACCAACTTTAATATTACGTTAGCTGCATTTTTCTTTTCATGGAAAACTATTTCCATTAAGCTATACTTTACGTAAAAATAATTCCAACGCACCCCGGCATGTGTAAATGCAGGATGTAAAATATCGTTGGGTGCGTTCGCGTTAGATGCATTAAGCTCTTACAGCACCACACCTATAACACGTTGTTTTGTCGAAAACTATCCAATGCGGATAATTCCCGTAATTGTTTTAAATTATACGATAAGTTGGGATTAGGAAATTAAATAAAAATACTTGGATTTTTTGGGGAACAATTTAGAAGAATTTATTTGTCCCCAAAGGAGGAAAACCCAGCTAGGCTGGGAAAAAACCTCCTTGATGAAATTATACAAGTAAATTGTGTGTGTGTAAGTGTGAATGTATAAATTACGTTGCAATAACGCAATAGGGGTGAGCTCAACCGCCTTAGATAGAAAATTATCGATAATTTGAATTAGATAAGTCCCAAGGTGGGAGCTAGTAATATCTAATCACTTTGAACTATCTCAGAGTGAGATCTATTAATGTTCAATTGTCTCAAGGTGAGAGCAAATAATATTCAATTGATAACAGAATGTTAGTCAATTGAGTTTGATGTTTTTAGTGTAGAAATTAGTCAAATGATTTGAAGTTGGAATTTAATTATTTATAAGCTAAATTAAATAAGATCGTAATTAAATATCAATAACTAATTTAATGTAATTAATTGTTAATATCACGCGTCAATTATGGATTGACTAAAGCCGCGTGGCTGATGCAATCCTTTGTTAACGGTGGCGCGTAATGGCCGCGTGGCGTCACTAAATAAATTTACTTGATTTTATTTATGTTAATTCACTGAACTATTAAACTGATTTAAATGAATTGAGAATTTAAAGTATAATTGAAGCTAATATAATTATTTATATTTAATGAATAATTTTAATATTTAAATGAAAGTGAGATGTAAGTAAGAAATATCAGAATTGATTCGCACAGAGTAGTCGTACTAGTACAAATGTCCAAGCACAACTGTTGCAGCCGGCCACGTGAGCCGGCTTCTCTACCGCTAACCAAGGCGCGCATGGGCGACGGCCATAGCGTGATACGATTATTCCCGAGTTGTAACGATTAAGCCCGAAGGCGCAATTCTTCTTATAAGTATGTGACTAGGTCCTTTTCCTAGCGGTTAAACATACTCCCCCCGTTGCGAAGGTTGAGCAAGATATTATGAATAGTGTTTACAATCAGTGATATTACATGATTACAATATTTTGAATTTACAGATTTTAAGAATTGATTGGTAATGGACATAACAGAGTAATATTCCGTTTATATATGCCTTGAGCTGTTCGAATTGAAGCCACTCGTGTTATGTTATCCTCTCCTGGATGAGTCTCGATCACTACTCCCAGCTGCCACCGCATACAGGGTTGGTTTTTGTCCATCAGTAAGACAATTTGATTGACCTTAATATCCCCTCGATTGGAGTCCCATTTTTGCCTGGTCTGCAACTCATGAAGGTATTCCAAATACCAGCGTTTCCAGAAA
The DNA here is from genome assembly GCF_020080835.1 of Cotesia glomerata. Lineage (NCBI taxonomy): Eukaryota > Metazoa > Arthropoda > Insecta > Hymenoptera > Braconidae > Cotesia > Cotesia glomerata. The sequence goes on along the minus strand of NC_058158.1, from coordinate 20,814,632 downwards.
TCTTGTCGCGCCTTGACAGTGAATTGCCATGAGCTTAGTCTATTATCTGGAACGTCAGAAAAATCATTTTCAGGTAGCATAGTGAGAGGACGACCTATTAAAATGTGTGCAGGAGTTAAAGCAATAGGATCATTAGGATCACTTGACAATGAACATAGAGGACGAGAATTTAATATAGATTCAATTTGTATAGCCAGAGAATTTAATTCTTCAAACGTTAAAAGTTGTTCTTTCACTACTCGTTTAAAATGGTGTTTAAATGACTTGACTGCCGCCTCCCAGATACCCCCGAAATGAGGAGATAAAGGTGGATTGAATTTCCAGACAATGTTTCTCTTTATGGCATAGTTGTTAACAATGTCCTGATGGGACTTAGAGTTGAATAGTTGGTAAAGTTCTATTAATTGATTATTTGCACCCACAAAATTGGTACCATTATCAGAATATACATGAGATGGAACCCCTCTTCTACCAATAAAACGTCCGAAAGCTCCTAAGAAACCCTCGGTAGTTAAATCACTTACGATTTCTAAATGTACAGCCTTAGTAGCCATGCAAACAAAAACACATCCATAGACCTTGACTTTAGTTCTGTTTCGAAATTTACGTTCCTTGATAAAGAGAGGTCCAAAATAATCAATTCCTACGTGAGAAAAAGGCGGAGATTCCGAGACTCTAGAACTAGGCAAATCGGCCATTTTACTTTGTAAGAGAATTGGTTGATATCTAATGCATTTAACGCAATGTCTAATGATTTTACGTACTTGATTTTTGCCATCTAGCAGCCAAAACTTATGTCTAAGATTTGAAAGTGTACTTTGTATACCCGAATGATACAAACTTTCATGAGTTTCTCTAATAATTAGATCCGTAACATAATGACGTGAAGGTAATAAAATAGGATGTTTTTTCGAAAAGGATATAGGAGCATGTTTCAAACGGCCTCCCACTCTCAATAATCCGTTTGAATCAATAAATGGATTAAGGCATCGTAATCGTAGATTTTTAGTCTCTCCGGTTTCTTTAATTTGTTTGATTTCATCATAATATTGTTCGTTTTGAATCAGAGTTAAGATTTTAATTTCAGTTAATAATTTTTCTTCTACGTTTAAAGGTTTGTGTTTGAATGGATTATCTTTTAACATTCGCAAACAATAGGAAAAAGAATTTATAAGTTTAGAATATGATGAAAACCGTTTAAATAAATTGTCAGTGGAAGCTAGTAAACAAGTAATTTTTCGAACACCAGGAAGTTCAGAAAGAACTGCCGGCTTTAAGTTAGGCCAATTGAGAGGATCCTGTGATAGCCACGTAGGACCTATCAACCACATTTTGTTATTTAGAAATTCAGAAGGAAGTTGACCTCTAGATAAGCAATCTGCCGGGTTATCCTTGGTTCTGACATGTCGCCATTCGATTTTACTGCAAAGGGTTTGAATTTGTGTAACGCGATTCGCTTCAAAGACCTTGAGAGTGCTGGGAGATCGTTTGAGCCATTGAAGTACAATAGTTGAATCAGACCAAAATGTGACTTTAGATATGTCAAAGTTAAATGAAGGAATTGTGTCCTTATATAATTTAGCAAGTAATAATGCTCCACATAATTCTAATTTTGGAATTGTAACATCTTTAATGGGAGCAACTCGAGATTTGGAACAAACTAATTTCACGATCACGTCTCCATGTTTATTCACTGATCTTATATAAATGCAAGCACCATAGCCTACTCTACTAGCATCACAAAATCCATGCAGTTGTATGTCAGTCGGATCAGGAATTAAAATATTTCGTTCAACCGAAAAGTCTTTGATTAGGGGTAATTGTTCAGCAAATTTACACCAGCGCAAATGCAACTCTTGTGGGACCGTTTCATCCCAATGGACCTTTAATTTCCAACATTCTTGAATGATGGTTTTTGCCGCTAATACAATAGGACCGAGAATTCCGATAGGATCGAAAATTTTTGCAATGTCAGATAAAATGGTTCGTTTAGTTATTTTTCGTGATGAATCGTTTGATTTGACTGTATAGATAAATTCGTCAGTTAGAGAATTCCATGCTATGCCCAAAGTTTTAGAGATAGGATCATCATTAATAGCACAATCTAAATCTAAGGTTCTTTGATCGAAATTATCCAGTGCGTGTCGGTGATTCGAAGCCCATTGTCTGAGTTCAAATCCACCCTTTCGCACTAGTTGAATGATTTCGTCACGCAATTTTAAAATTTCGGTCAAAGAATTGGATCCGGTTAATAAGTTGTCGACATAAAGATCTCGTTTTAATATTTTTGAAGCTACAGGAAAATTATGAGATTCGTCATCAGCAAGTTGATTTACCGTGCGTATAGCTAGAAATGGAGCTGCAGAAACCCCAAATGTAACTCGTTTAAGTTCAAAGGTACTAATTTTGTCATTATGATAATAAAGGATTCGTTGAAATTTATGATGATCCGGATGTATGCAAATTTGTCGATACATTTGAGCGATATCAGAAGTCATAGCATAGACAAAAGTGCGAAAACGTAAGAGAATGGTGAAAAGATTATCTTGTATAGTAGGCCCTGTTAGTAAGACTTCATTCAAGGAGATACCTTTATCGGTTTTAGCTGAAGCATCAAATACAACGCGTACCTTAGTGGTAGTGCTGGATGTTTTTATTATCGGATGATGGGGCATGTAATACCCTGGTCCACTATCATCCGGTACGTGTACCATGTGGCCAAGATTGATGTATTCATTCATGACTTTATTGTATTCGGATTTTAATGATGAGTCTGAATTTAATCTCTTCTGTAAAGACAGAAATCTATTTAGAGCCTTTTGTTTGGAATTCCCGAACTCGACATCGTCTGCGCGAAAGGGTAGTTTTACTATATATCGACCGTCTGTATCGCGAATAGTAGTGTTTTGATAATAAGTCTCACATGTAGAATCCTCAATAGATCGAGAATCACTAGAACTTATGTCTTCAATAGTCCAGAATTTTGTTAATTGACTCGACAGATCAGTTAGTTGACAAGTTACAGAAAGTATATTTTTGTCGTCAATGACTCCTCCCGCTACAACCCATCCTAGTTGCGTTTTTGTAATATTAAATCACAATCATTTTGTGAGCAGTTAATCTGTCCGACAGATAGAAGAGAAAGTGTGGTACCTGAACCGATAAGGACATCTACGGGTCTTGGTATATGAAATTCCGGATCAGCAAGTATTATCTTTTTAGGTATGTCTATTTTATTACGTGGAAAGATTTCATTTGGACTCAGCTCTGCAATTTCGTTAACAGTTAAAAATGATAATGATCTTTGAAATTTATTATTTAAAGATTTACAACTTATTTGAACGACATGTTTTGAAAAGGTTTGCATTCCATTAACAGCCCCGATCGGAATAGAACAGTTTTGCATTGGTAATTTTAATTTGCTAGACAAATTTTCAGTAATGAAATTAGCTGTTGCACAGGTGTCAAGTAAAGCGCGAGCTTGTATGAATCCACCCGTTGAATCACGCAACTGGATGAGTGCGCTCATCATCAATTGGAAACGCGGTGTTCTGAGAATTGTCGTATAGTTGTGTACTACTAGTCAAGCTGTAGATCCCTTATCAGTCGTAACAGTAATAGGTGACTCGGATTTTACGGCATTGTTCTTTGAAGTATTCGGATTAGAGGGTTGTTGAACTGTCTTTTGTTGAATGTGCAGTTTGGTATGATGGAATTTCTTACAGGTTTGACATCTACTACTGGAAGGGCAAGTTCCTTTGTGTTCGCGAAGACAATTATTGCAAAGTTTAGCAGATTTTACAAATTTTATGCGTTCTCCTATAGTTAATGCATCAAACTTATAACATTTATAGAGCGGATGAGATAGTTTACAACATGGACAGGCAGTAGAAGTGGTTGTTACTAAAGCTCGGACTGGTGAGTCTGTTTTTTGTTTCTTGAAATTATTACTCGAATATTCATTACGTCGTCTTTTAAAAGAGCCATCGGAGTCGCGCTGTTTATTAGGTTTACGTGTACTGAGTCGGAAAGCAGTTTTTATTATAAATTTGCTAAATGCGTCAAACGTTGGGAGAGTGTTATCGTCTTCGTACGTTTCGTCCCATTTGTCTCTAATTTCTGTTGGTAATTTAAGTTCTAATAATCTTACTATAAATGCGTCAGTTGGGTTTGCTTTTAATGATTTTAAATCATTTAAGTGTTGTCGAGCATCATCTATGAATTTAGTGAGATTTTCATTAGTCGGGGTTGATATTGAATTAAGATTTAAAAAAGCGTCATAATGTTTAAAAACTAAAGCGCGCTCTTTCTGATAAGTTTCTGTTAAAAGGTCCCAGGCCTGTGTATAGTTTTCTGCACTTGCATCCAAAAGCGCGAGCTTGTTTGCAGCAGAACCAGTTAAACATCCGCGAAGGTATAAAAACTTATTAAGATCATCTAAATCTTTACGTTCGTCGATCAGTGTCTTAAATGTATTTTTAAAAGAAAGCCAATTTTCAAAGTTGCCATCGAATTTTGGTAAATCCGTGGTAGGGAGCTTAGTAAGTCGTTGAGTCTCGAGTGTTCGATTAAGAGTCGAAGCGTTAATTGCAGTTTGAATAGTGGCATTGAGAACATCTTGATTGGGAATTTTTATTTTAGTTGCAAGATTGTAATAAATTTTGCGAATTCCGTCCGCGAGTTCTATTTCTGGGTCCTCAGGTTTGTTCACTTCTAATTCGTCGATACTGGCATCGTACTGATCGAACATTTTTCGATTTTAGGAAAACGTAAAGAAGCAGTCTGAATGTCTGTGGTCTTTGCTGTTAATTCATCGTTCAATGCGGTAATTTTAGCAGTTAATAGAACACGTGTTTGTTCTAAAGTCATTTTTGTTTTAGTCATTTTGCGATAAATTTATATGATAATAATAGTAATAATAAATAACAATAATAAATATCAATTGATAATTAATTATCTTATTTCTGTAATAAATAGATCACTTACAGTAATCAATTGATTTGAGAAACAATTTAAATAATTAATTATAATTAAATATTAAATAATTTGAGAATTGATAATTAATTATTCTGTTGCACAACAATTAATCACCGGACAATGATCAATTAATTGTGAATTGTCGACTAATTAATTAAATTAAGTTATACGTAAATAATTAAAATAATAACGTAAATAAATATTTGAATGATAACCAATTGCACTAGTTGACCGATGAATTGATTGCCAAGTGACAATCGATTAGTCAGCCAAAGTCAAACAATTAATTAAATTACAAATAAATAAGTTGGATATATTATCAAATGATTAAATAATATATTAATTAATATTATAAATGATTTAGTGTTAAAGACTTATCTTATTTGTATTGAAGTCCAACGATGCTGGCAGCAGCTGGGTGGTATAGTGACTGGATCTTCGGAACGTCTTGCTCGTCTTCGCAAATCAGGGTTCGTGTACACTTCAAACCTCACAGGAGGCACCAAATGTTTTGTCGAAAACTATCCAATGCGGATAATTCCCGTAATTGTTTTAAATTATACGATAAAGTTGGGATTAGGAAATTAAATAAAAATACTTGGATTTTTTGGGGAACAATTTAGAAGAATTTATTTGTCCCCAAAGGAGGAAAACCCAGCTAGGCTGGGAAAAAACCTCCTTGATGAAATTATACAAGTAAATTGTGTGTGTGTAAGTGTGAATGTATAAATTACGTTGCAATAACGCAATAGGGGTGAGCTCAACCGCCTTAGATAGAAAATTATCGATAATTTGAATTAGATAAGTCCCAAGGTGGGAGCTAGTAATATCTAATCACTTTGAACTATCTCAGAGTGAGATCTATTAATGTTCAATTGTCTCAAGGTGAGAGCAAATAATATTCAATTGATAACAGAATGTTAGTCAATTGAGTTTGATGTTTTTAGTGTAGAAATTAGTCAAATGATTTGAAGTTGGAATTTAATTATTTATAAGCTAAATTAAATAAGATCGTAATTAAATATCAATAACTAATTTAATGTAATTAATTGTTAATATCACGCGTCAATTATGGATTGACTAAAGCCGCGTGGCTGATGCAATCCTTTGTTAACGGTGGCGCGTAATGGCCGCGTGGCGTCACTAAATAAATTTACTTGATTTTATTCATGTTAATTCACTGAACTATTAAACTGATTTAAATGAATTGAGAATTTAAAGTATAATTGAAGCTAATATAATTATTTATATTTAATGAATAATTTTAATATTTAAATGAAAGTGAGATGTAAGTAAGAAATATCAGAATTGATTCGCACAGAGTAGTCGTACTAGTACAAATGTCCAAGCACAACTGTTGCAGCCGGCCACGTGAGCCGGCTTCTCTACCGCTAACCAAGGCGCGCATGGGCGACGGCCATAGCGTGATACGATTATTCCCGAGTTGTAACGATTAAGCCCGAAGGCGCAATTCTTCTTATAAGTATGTGACTAGGTCCTTTTCCTAGCGGTTAAACACACGTTATACAGCGACATATATATATTTATAATATACACACGTGCTCACAGCGTATAAGCTTCCGTCGCGTATCCACCTTTTTTTAAACTGTTGTTTCATACTTTTCTATCATCGGGAGGTTATGTTCCCCATAAGAAAAAAATTAAAATCTAAACATCTGGGTCGCTATAGTTTGTGCCAGTGAATTTTATGAATTTTAAATATAATTCATATTTATTACTAACTATAATTAGTTAATATTGATAATATAAAATGTAACGTATTATTATAAAGTATTCTTGAAGAAAAAAAAGGTCTGTAAAATTAATATAATTATGCAACCTCAAAATACCGTTCTGCTTACAGTAAACATACTCGGTAGTCTGGCGCTCCGTTTACAACGGATTTGAACGGGACTTGGCGCCAGATTCTACCGAATCTGTGGATTTATTTCCATAATTTAAAATTGATTTTCATAACATAAAATGAATTTTAATGTCATCCAATTCATACGTATAATTTAAAATTAATTATTAATTATCGAAAATTAATGTTTAACCAAAAAACTTATGATATAATATTTATTATTAATTTTTACATTCGAATATTGATGATTTATTATATAAAATAAATTTTTCAATATTAATTCAATTATCTTTTATCTCGAATTGATTTTCATTATGAAAATTTAATTTTTACAGTATACTATTAATTTTTATAATAATAAATTGATTATTCAAAGTCTTTAATTGATTTTAATAATGAAATTTAAGTCTTAATAACCTAGAATTAATTTTTAAATTAAAAATTCATGATTTGCTATAAACAAGTCACAAAAATTAAGAGATAAAAAAAAAATTCCAAATTTTTTAGTCATTTTGAACGAGCTGTAACTCGTGTCTTATTTTTAGAAATGACAATAAAAATTTTTTGTCACGTCCAGGTCTGGAGAAATCCTAAAAGAACTACGGATAAAAAATTGCTTCAAATTTTTTCTCGTCTAAAAAAAGGTCTACAGGCTTAAAAAAAAATTTTTTTCCCTGATTTTTTTGCGAAGTCCTTCCAGAAGATTTGATATCTTTCAATTTGACGTAATCATAAAGTCTGTACGATGATTCGCCGCGGAGTTATCGTCAATCAAAGCAAAAAAGGTTTTTTTAGCTTTGATAATCAATAACTCTGGAAATAATGATCTTACCGGAAATCTAAGGAGGGTTTTAAATACAACACGATATTCCCTATGAGAAACTGTAAACTGTTTTTGAAAAATTTTTTTTGATTTGAAAACTTTGACTGAAAAAACGACAAAAATTTGTATACTTTAGGATATTCGGATAACTTGGTATAACTTTGGATAGAATGGATGAACGAAGAATATCGTCGGTAATTTTTTAACCTGAAAGTCTCCTCTAAGATCCCTCAAAAATTCGAAACACTGCTATTTTTTCAGAGTGCCTTAAAGCTTAAAATACTTTATTTTTGCAAAAATCACCATTTGAGCAATTTAGCGATTTTTATCAATATTTTCAAAAAAAAAAATCTTTTTTTCAATTTTTATAATCTCGAATTTATTATCTATTTACATACTAATTATCAATTTACACACTTAAATAATCAATTTACACACTTAAAAAGTAATTATTTATAATCTGAAATTTAATTTCATCCAAAAAATTAATAATGTATTTAATATGATTAATTTTTATTAATTAAAATTTATTATTCATGATCTTAAATTAATTTTCACAGTTTAAAATTAATAATTTATTATTTAGAATTAGCAATAGCCTAATCGGCTCGGTACCTTCCTTTTGAACGAGTGGGACCAGGGTTCGATTCCGGCGTGCTCCAATATTTTTCATTGATGATAAACTTAGAATATGTGCGTTTCATTGCCAGCCTCTGTACCGGTCGGGTTTTCTGTCGTTTTCCCATATAGTTATGGAGGTAAAATGGCATATAGAAGTACCTCCATATTATTTGAGACTGTAATGCAAATGCAGGTACTGATTAGATCGCGTAAGTCGGCCACAGTCGCAGCACATGAGTGTCTGGCATGAAAGAAAAAATCCCGACATGCTGGGGGGTGTTGACGAAAAAGTGGTTGAGAGATATAATGACGGGGTAGATGATTATATTGCAAAGAAAAAAGAGGAGAGACTGTGACAGGGTAATTTACCCTGTGACGGTAAAACCACACGCGTGCAATAAGTAGTTGACGCAGCACTGGCGCGTCTCGGTCTTCGCGACCCGACTAGCATTAAGTGGGGGGAATTTTGGGTTTCATGGTCAGTTGAGTAGTTGCGGAAAATCAGAAGTAGTGCAGTGCTCAATTCAACAACATCAGCAGCCAAAAAGTCCAAGAAGGAAACCAGTTTTGAACAAAGAGTTTCCTCAGCACAAATTTAACCAGGTATTGAGACTTTCACATTTTTGATGAGCCAAGGGGGTCGTATACCCGGCTCATCGATTTTACTACTTCTCATTTATTAATTAAATTTTGATAATTCAATTGTTTATAATAATTTGCTCAATAATATTTATTTATTTAATTAATTTGGTTCGTTAGCAGTTTGAACATTCTTCTTAGGGATATTATACCCGAGGAATGTTCTAGACCTCTTGGGTTTAGGAGTGGTGAGAAATAAAATTATTGATTCGGCCAGTTAATAATCATTAACATCCTAGATTGGCTTAAATTTGGCTTAAATAAATTTACTCCATTAATAAAACATCAATTTAATTTCTCAATATCGAGAATTCTTCCAATCGGCGGCTCACGACCGGTCGAGCGTCGCTCGTATACCCGAGGTCAAGGCTTGCTACGCACTAACAAACATCGGCGTCCATTTTGAGTGCGCAAATTCCTGGCAATTATTTCACGTGATAATTTATTAGTAAGAACAATTGAATTATTATTATTTAATATTATTTATTACAAGAAAGTATTATTTATTTACTATAATTTATTGAGAATTGGCTACTGAACTTCGATTCAATTAAGATTGGATACCCGTGATAATTTTTCGTGAATCCACAGATTCGGTAGAATCTGGCGCCAAGTTCCGTTCAAATCCGTTGTAAACGGAGCGCCAGACTACCGACTGTGTTTACTGTAAGCAGGACGATATTTTGAGGTTGCAAATTTTATTTAATTCTACGGTACTTTTTTTTTCTAAATTGTATATTATAACAGTAATTCATACTTTATTTTACTGACATTAATTAATAATAGTCGATCATAACAATTAATCTGCTTGAAATTATTAAATTTAATCAGCACAAACTATAGCAACGCAAAAATTTAGATCCTGACTTTGTTTCGATGTAAAAAGTGACATGCCACAGACTAAATAATTCGAGAATACATGGTAATCCTCCAATAGATGGGAAACTACAGTTGAAAAAAGATATTTCAAGGCTTGCATCTACATCCGCCAGGGTGCGCTTGAATTATTTTTACTTAAACTGTAGCTTCAAAGGGATAGTTTGCTATAAAAAATGCAGCCAACGCGATACTTAAGTTGGTACCAATTGTAAATTTTTATTATAATTACAAAAAATACTAAAATCCGAACAAAAACAGTTTCACTGTAAAAAAATCGCGCCAAGTCCACGTTCATAAGACTATTAAGAGAACAAATTTTTTTTCTTCACAAAAAGATATAAAATAAAAAAATTGAAAAATCCAAGTAACCGATATGATTGTATACGATTTTCGAAAATTAAAAAAAATTTTGTTGTAAATTTAAAAATTAAAAAAAAAAAAATTTGGAACGTACTTGGTGTGCGTGGTTGCAAAATATTTTACTTTTAATGAAATTCGTAAAATTTATTTACTAGGACTTTCAAAAAAATTGAAATACACAATGACGCACACCAAGTACGTTCAAAAATTTTTTTTTTAATTTTTAAATTTACAACAAAATTTTTTTTAATTTTCGAAAATCGTATACAATCATATCGGTTACTTGGATTTTTCAATTTTTTTATTTTATATCTTTTTGTGAAGAAAAAAAAAATTTTTTTTTCTCTTAATAGTCTTATGAACGTGGACTTGGCGCGATTTTTTTACAGTGAAACTGTTTTTGTTCGGATTTATTTTACATTGAGATAATTTGTTTTATTCATTATTTATAAATCGAAAAATTCCACGTGAACATTTATACATTGAATTATTGAAAATGAAAAGTATTATTTTGTTGGAATTATTTATAAAAATATTTAACGGCGTGGATTAAGTCCCAGAAAATTGGTCAGAATTTCACTACGAAATATTCTCAAGAATTTATTCAAAATTTAAGAAATAAAATTACGAGTTGAAAGTGGAATAAATTCATGCGTCGATATTGTTCCTGAGAATTTATTTAATGTTGAGTTTAAACTCGTGGATAATTTGGAATAAATTCAAGCATCGGTTTTTAGTGTAGATTTTTTGAGAATTAAATTATTAGTTGTGAAAATGGTTGACGATTCAATTGCGAGCTAATGACTGAAAATTTTAATAAAAATTAATGTTGTAAGTTTTGCAGTTTAATTTTATAAGTCAGAAGTAAAAAGTAAAGTAGAGACAGTGTGTGTGTGTGTGTGAGCAGGTTATGTGTGTGAAGATCGTGCGGGTGGTGTGAGGGATTTCTAGAGCGTGAGTGCCAAGTGGACAACGCAACGTAGTTAGAAGCCGTTGTATAGACGCCAAGTGGGGTACAACGATAGTAAGTTAGAAGCCGTGGTATAGACGCCAAGTAGGGTACCACGGTAGTAAGATAGTAACTGCAGTATAGACGCTCAAGGGAGGGTACTGCAGGATTAAGTTTAGTTTTAGGCAGGTGTGGGAAACCGTTCGTTCTGAAAAAGCCCAACTAGTTGTAACTAGATTGTGGGAGACCGTCCGTTAGAACATCCCAACTAGTCATTGTATCGTCGTTTGGAAAAAAGGGTCGTTTGTAAATATCGTTTATTTCGCAGTCAATTCTCCGCGTCGCTAGGTAATAAGTTGTTAGTTTATAAGTGAGCTGAATTTTCAGCGAATTTGTTAAAGTTGATTTGTTATTAATAAAAATCCGGATATTGTTAAATAAAAGTTTATTCATTCTAGATCACCTTTCTCTACTCTCTCTCCCTGTATGTTATAAGCTCAGCTCTGGTTTTCGGTTCCAGGAACCGTGTTGAAAAATCCTGGTGGCGCCCTTGTTAATTTAGAATCATTTTTGATAGGTATTGTTTTATTTTATTAAATTAATTAAGGGGCCCATAGAGCGAAATAATCACTCGTTACACTGGCGCCCAATATTGAAAAACCCCATGAGAGAGAAGGAAGACCTGGGAATAAATAAATTTTTATTTAATTATTTAAAATTTGAAAATTAAATAAATTTCAGTCATTAGCCGTTAGGAAAATTTTAGTTGAGAAAAAAAAAAGTTACTTGAGTCTTGAAAAAGTGATACTTGAGTTTATTGAATTTTATTTAAAAAATTTTTTTTTTAAGTATTTATCTTTTTTCTAATTTTATAATTAAGAAATTAAAATTTATTATAACCGGAAGTGTCATCGATACCCAATAGCTTGTGGTAGTACTTACTACGTGTCACAGCTATTCAGGGGATTAAAAATTTCGATAACAAAGACAACATACCCAATAGCTGTTGTAGTATTAACTATGAGTCACAGCTATTCAGTGGATTAAAAATAATTATAAAAATAAACAGCATACCCAGTAGCTTGTGGTAGATTTTTTTACGAGTCACAGCTACTCAGGGGATTATCGATAATAACAATAGTTACAAATTAAAACTCGGTAAAAATTAACACCTTGCAAAAGAAATTTTTCTACGCAGTAAAGTCAAAAAGTTACTCGAAAAAAATTTTACACGACGCTACTGAGGTTAGTGACGTCAGCGCCTTTGTCTAGTTCGGAAAATTTTTTTTGGCATTGTCTTCGCGCGCTTGGTAACAATGCGTTAGTGAAGCATTCTTCATTTATTATAAAATTTAATCCGCTTATTAAAATTTTTCTTTCTTTTAAAATAAAATAATACAATAATTTCCCTTATTTTTAATCTTTTGAGTATTTCGGTGAATTAAAATTGAATTTTCTGGTTATTATTTAAATACAAGTGCAATAGTTTAATTTGAATATTAAAATAATTATTATTAACTTAAATTTCTCCTGGATAACATTAATTTTTTTTCTCGAGATTTATTTTTGGAAATTTTTGAAATTTAATTCCGAAATTGTTCGAAATTTAATTAGAAAATTAATTTTTGAAAATTATTTTGAACATTTCTTTTTGGGATTTATTTTTTCCAAAATTTGTTTTTTTTAGAAAATTATTTTTCAAAATTTTATTTTAACAAATGAAGTATTTAAATGCTTTTAGGATTCCATTTTGAATTTTTTTTGGTAGATTATATTTTTTTATATTTTTTAATAAATATTATTCAAAAAGATTTCAGAGTTTTTTTAGAAATTTAGCTTTCGAAATTTAATTACAAATTCTATTTTGAAAATTATTTGGAAATTTATTTAGATTTGAATTTTATCCTGAAACTTATTTTGGAAATTTAATTTCGAAATTAAATTGATAAATTATTTTCAATATTATGTAGAAATTTAATTTATGTAATTTATTATTTTTTTGAAATTCATTTGAATTTTTTTTGTAGATTTAAATTAAAATTTTTTTTCGTAGATTCTATTTTACAGAAATCTTATTCGATAATTTACAAATTTAAAAAAATTTTTTTTTTTTACTCAATGTTGTTATTCTTGGACAATTTATTTTCGAAATTTAATTGGGAATTTAATTTTTTTCGAATTTTATTTTTTTGAAATTTATTTAGTAACTTAAATTGTTTCAAAATTTATTTTGGATGTTTACTTTTTGAAATTATATTAAAGAAATAGAATATTTTGTAATTTTATTTATTTTTCGAAATTTAATTTAGAAATCTATAATTGAAATTTATTAGAAAGGGCATAGCCGGATTAATATGGGAATTCTGCCCCCATGGCTTTTTTGACTCATACTTAGGGGGTCGATATGGTATCGAATGAAAATAATTCACACCAATTTTTAGCTCTTTAACTCAAACGGTATTCGAGAATTTCAAAAAAAGCTGTTTTTTCAAAATTATTTTTATTTTTAAAGTAAAATTCGGAATTGATTAATGATGATTTTTTTCCTAATTCTTACGAGTCCAAAACATGAAAAAATCATATGATCATGATTCTCAAATAGAAAACCGATTTTTAACAGAGAAAAGAAAATTATTTTTTTTTTTTTTTCAGCCTTTTTGAAATATGTCACTCACAAAAATTCGTCAGAAAATGTCTTTTATACTCCTCTATACTCAGGAATTTTTTTGAATTTTTAGAAATGGTGGAACAATTCAAAAAAAATTAAAAACTCATTTTTTTTTCAAAATCTTGCGTTTTAACAAACTTACATTTTTTTTAGTACACATAAATACGTAGAAAATTTTATTTTTACCAAAAAATATCTTTTCAAAAGATAAACAGAAAGATTCAGTAGGTTAAAGTGATTAGAAGGGTTATTATTGATTCAAAAGACACTTAAAGTTAATACTTATATATTTTTTCATACTATTGGGAAATATTTTGAATTTTGATATAGACAAAATAAAAATTTTAATCAAAATAACAATTAGGCTAGTCTTCATCACTGTCTTCATTCACGACGACACTGATTTTTTCATCAATAAACAGACGACTAAGTATCTCAGCTGGTTTTACGATTTTCGCTAAGTATCGGGCGTGAGATAAATAGTATATAATAGCAGCAATGTGTGAGCAACATCCAACAGTACGTCTACCATTTGCACAATCACAACAATATCGAGTTATTCCAGAGATATCGTTCTTATCTGATTGATATTCAACAAAACAATGATATGTCTTCGAATTAATATGTCGAGATCTGACTTTGAATTTTATAATATTAGGTGTAATTTTTAAATAATAAAGTATTATCGTCCGTTTTCATCCATCATTTCAGCTAAATACGATACAGCTTGAGACATTTGATATGATCCCGTGAATAGAATTTTGAGTTCTTGTTCCGTTAATTCAGGAAAATCAGTTAACATATCTGAAGTTATTGTTGCAAAAGGAACTTTTCTTCTTGCCCAACGATTAGTCTCTACTTCTGAGGCTAAGGTATTATCTTGATACTTTTTGAGTTCATGGCGGCAATAATTTTTTCAGAAAGATCGAGATCAGAATCAAGTCTCTTACCAAATTCATTGTGCAGAAAACAAGCGATTCGACAAAAAACACCAGTTTTTGGAAGCAATTTATTGTCTAGTTTATGATCTAAAATCCTAAACTTCTGCTTAATATCTCCATGTACTGCTTCAACAACCCAACGGATTTTGGTAACAAAACGGGATTCATTTGATTCATCTGTGGTCAGTTGATTGCGTTTTCCTTTGAGAGCAGGCATTAGCACTTTAAACCCCAATTCTTCTAAATATACTATCACATCCCGGAAGCCACGATCAACTACAATAATGTCACCTTTTTTCAGCAACTTGATCAGACCATTGGGATCACTTAAGATGATTCTCATAATCTCAGCATCGTTTATATTAGCTGTATATGGCCCGATCATATCTATAACGAAACCATTTGTAGTACATATCGTGAATGGTTTGCACAGAGGAACTTTCTTTTGACCAGAATATGATTTCCTCTGGTATTCGTTATTTGCACTTTTTTGATGACGAATATATGTTCCATCGCAAATGAATATCAACCGGTCATCTTTCACTTGATACAGCACTTTAGCAGTATTAGAGGTATTGGCGAGTAATGTCTCCCTACTAATAGCATCGATTCCGAAATACTGAGGTAAAACATCTTTTTCAAATGAAGATATTACTTCATCACAGTAGTCGGATATCATTTGTTCCCGAGCTAAACCAAAAATGGAAGATATCACTGCATTTGAATTTCCTGTTCGTAATTTGAATAAAAAAATAACGAGAGCTTGAATGACATTACGATTCACTGATTTTCTCATCGACGTTAACATTTCACGAAGTTTTATCAATTTTTCCTAGGTAAGGCTCGTAAATACCTCCAACTGTTTTTCTGAAAACGAGTGATCTCCAATTTTATCAATTATAGACGAATCAGTGCCAATAGCCAGCTGCCCAAGTAATTTTTCCAAATCACGAACTTCAAATACACTGGTATTCGAATAAATCCGAAAATTGTTAATTTCTTCATCATAAAACCGCTTTTTTATAATGTGATCTTGACAACACCGATTTCCTTCAGGAATAAAGAGTCGTCTTGTCGAAAATACTTGTTTGCGTGCTTCAAATGGAACAATTGTGATATTTGCTGATAATCCACAAAGGCAACAGTATTTATGTGTCGATATGATTCGAAGAAAACCCAACTCCACAAATTCTAACTCTTTTTCCATTTTTTCTTCAATAACATATGAAGGATCTTCAGATGATGATACGGATGAAACAGTAGTGGATGAAGACTGAGAAAAAGTTGGCTGACTTTTGATACTAACTTGATCTGCAGATGAATCCTGAGTGTTCTTAAGTATAGGTGGTCTTGTTAAAATAACTCGACACTTACTACAAAAGGCATCATTAACAAGAACTCTCTTTCTGAATTTTGAACACGATACCCGTCTGGATTCACCCACTTGTGGGCCAGAACGGGGCAAAACAAACAATATGGTTGTTTCTGACTCTGAAGTCAATATACAAGAAACAAAATCTGGGAAACCACTCTGTTCAGAGGAGGTATTGAGAGTAATTGCACTATTAGAAGATCCTCCATCGGATCTGTCTGATGATTTACTCGATCTTTGTATATTTGCTTTGGAACAACATTCTGATGATAACTCAGAGCCAGAACAAGCATCAGACTCTGAGTGGAAAGAGGAAGTCGAAACACTCTGTGAACCAACAGTATCACAACCAGCAGGCCGAACAGAAACCGTCAAACCATCACAAGCTTCGTTTTATCTCATATACTACAAGGCAAACCTCTCACGGCATCCTTCATTCACAAACTAGCTACTCGACGTATTTTCAAGCCCGGAAACGGCTCACCACCTGAAAAAACGTCGAGGATACCCATATCCGTATGGATATTCGGGGTGAAGCTACATAGAATCCTGGATACTGGTAGTGAGAGGTCTTACATAAACGAAGAGGTGTATGAGAACATCAAACATCTGGCTGCTGGTGAGCTACAAGATGACCAGACCAAGAAAGGAGTGCTTCTTGCTAATCACTCTACTTGTAAAAGTAGAGGTGGAGCCCCTTTCATAATTCAAATCGGATCTGTCGCAGGGGAACAGTATTTAAGTGTTTTACGCGACCTCGGTTATTCTTTGGTCCTGGGGATGGACTTCGCGACTAAATTCGAGGTTCAAATCGACTGCAAGAACTGCACGTGGAAATTTTTGGAGTCTCCAGAAGTCTTTCTGTTCCAACCTATCAATTGTTATGAGAAGTCAGCACAATTATGTGCTATGTCTGAACTTCAAGAGGCAAAATTAAAAGACTTTCTGGAGACTGAGTTGAGAAAATTTGGTGAAGTGTCAAATCTAGGAGCAACAAAAATTATTCGACATGAAATCGTTTTAAAACCAGGAATACAACCGGTACGAATTAAACCGTATCGTAGAAGCCCAGTTGTGAACGAGGAGTTGAATAAACAAATTGACGAGCTCTTGGAGAAAAAGTTCATTCGCTCGAGCTTCAGTGTCTGGTCATGGTCGCCATTGATGGTCTCCAAACCCAACAACAAGTGGAGATTATGTATAGACTATCGTCCAGTCAACAAGGTGAAAATTCCACCTGCTCATCCACTTCCGAACATGCTCAGAATACTGAGCGCTCTTCATGGTGCGACATACATCTCGACTATGGACTTAAGAGAGGCATTTCACCAAATTCTCATGTCACCAGACTCAGTTCCACTAACAGCATTCTCTGTGGAGGGTAGAGGCCAATTCGAGTGGCTACGTATGCTATACAGACTCGTAGGAGCTCCAAGTACTTTTCAAAAAGCTATGGATCATGCAAAAACGCGTTTTTGCGAAATATTGGTCCAAAGAGAGTTTCCACTGAAATGGGCTGAACAAGTTTTCGCTTATCTCGATGATTGAATTGCGATAAGCGAAACTTTTGACGAACATCTAAAAGTCCTGGCTCTTCTTTTTGAAGTAGTTCGCGAATTCGGCCTGCTCATCAACCCGGAGAAGTGCAAGTTCTGTAGAAATGAGGTGAGGTTCTTGGGATTCGTGGTCAACGATACTGGGTTATATTCTGATCCAGAAAGAATCTCACCAGTCGTAAATTTTCCCACTCCGACAAACAAAAAATAATTACGAAGTTTTCTGGGCCTCGTTAACTGGTACCACCGTTACCTCCAGAATGTTGAGAAGGCTCAAGGTCCTTTGAACAAATTAACAGGTCCAGAATAACAAATTAACGGGTCCAGAAGAGGAAAAGTCGTTTCAATTGCTTAAACAATCTCTCGTGGATGCTCAGCCCTTATCAATTTCAAAACACGACTGGCCGTATGAATTATATACTGATGCATGCGACACGGGTCTTGGGGCATTTCTAGTTCAAAAAGAACCCGGAACAGACAAGAAGCATTCAATAATTTATCTCAGTCGTCAGCTCCGTGGTGCAGAAACTAGATACACGACTACAGAAAAGGAGTGCTTAGCTGTAGTCTGGGCGGTGAGGAAGCTGAGATGCTATCTCGAAGGTGCTCCGCTTACGGTGGTCACAGATCACGCTTCTCTATTGTGGCTGCACTCACTGAAAGAGCCAAACGGACGCCTGGCGAGATGGGCAGTCGAGCTCTTTTCTCACCAAGTTACCATCAAGCATCAACAAGGTACGACAAACGAGGGGCCAGACGCTCTTTCTCGGCTATATTAAGATGATTCTCCAGAAGATTAGATGGAAATAAAGGACAGATTACAAACAGCTAGGTTTGTCCATATTCAAACATCAAATTGGTATGACATTAAATTTAATAATGTCAGGAAACATCCAAAGAATTTTCCAGATTGGAAAACTTTGGACGATCATCTTTATTATAGAAGACCTGATCTCGTTGAGGAGATCTTGGGTGACGAGGAAGAGTGGAAAAAGGTACGAAAAGATCACAAAGTACCGGAAACACTGAGAAGGAATTACGAGGAGCCAGACGCTCGACATCTCGGTCGTAACAAAATGTATGAGCGCATCAAGACAAAATTTTACTGGCCAGGCATGTCCAAAGACGTTGAAGAGTTTGTACAAGCCTGTGATACTTGCAAGCAGATCAAGTACAAACAGACTTCTTCGAAAGCTCCACTCCAATCGAGATAACCAATAAAACCGTGGGCGGTCGTGGCAGCTGATGTCACAGGTCCTTTTACAAGGTATAGACGAGGCAAGTCCTATATCCTAGTGATCCAAGACTTATATACCCGGTTTTCGGAATTTTATCCGATACGACGACATACGGGTAGTCTGATACTGGAGAGCTTCAAATGTTCCTTCTCACTCTGGGGCTACACTATGTTCCTGGTGTCCGACAATGGAAAGGAGTTTATCAATTCTCAATTACAAGAGTATGTAACCAGTGTAGGAGTAAAATTTTTTCCAATCGCTATATCTCATCCTCAGGCCAACCCAGTGGAGCGTATTAATCGTACGTTAAAACCGATGATAAGAGCGTACATAAACAAAGACCAGAGTAGGTGGGATGAACATCTGGGAGAGTTTCAGCTGGCGTACAATAGCGCCTTCCACTCCTCGCTGAAATTATCACCATACTACTTACTCCACGGTCAGGCGACGCGCCAAGCTGGGGAGGTAACTCACCTGGAACTGGACGATATTATATTTAATAATCCAGAATGGCTTAAGAGAGTACAGCGTCTTGATGAGCTCAGACACAAAATTGAATCTGTCATGAAAAAAGAAAATGAGCGACAAGAGAAGTACCACGGGACTGATTTAAAAATCCCGGAGGTCTCTGTCGGTGACAAAGTATATTATCCTAATAGAAAACTGAGTAATAAAACGGCGGGGTACAGCGCGAGTCTTGGGGTTAAATATTTAGGGCCTGCGTTAATTTCTAAGATAATAAGTCCACTAGTCGTAGAATTAAAAAATGAGCGCGGTAAACTGTTAGGCCAACATTACATACCCGACTTAAAGCTGCCGCGTCGCAGTGATCGATTAGTGAATAAAAATTCAACTCGGTAATAATTATCACTCTCAAAAAAAAAAAAAAAAAAAAGAGTGAAAATTAAAAAAAAAAATTTTAACAGCTGAATATTTGAACTAATTTTAGTAAATTTTCAGAGTGATGTGGAGAATTTCGAAAAAAATTAAGACCCGAAGAGAGGGTCGGCAACGCCCAGAGGCGGCTCAAGTCAACAACAGAGGGGTGAGGCCCGGAATTAATTCCGGGGCCGTTCAAAGTGCCATCCTCGCTGGGCCGCCGTCTGAAGCGGCTTTGGCACCTCAGGCATCCGCCCTGTCAAGACTGGGTCAACTTATACCCAGCTATCACCCAGTTCCAGCTACAATACCCTCGGCTAAAGACCGAGCGGGAGCTGGCGTTCCTGTGGCCTGTACGTCGGCCACAGCATACAGTGCTCCGTCGGCTTCGCGTCGAGCGGATGTTGTTGTGTCCGATGTACGGGTTTCAACGGCACCAGCGACTACACCCTCGGTTCTCGACCGATTGGGGGCTCCTGGAGCTGGTGGTGAGCCAAAGGACAATGACAATGGGAAACGTTCGGTTTCGGACCGAACGAGACCGAAGAGAGCCAATCGAAGCTGTGGGAGAGGCCGCAAGGTTTTCTCCGAGGGCTCCAGGTGGTGCAAGCTCAACAGAAACCAGTCCAGGTTGAACAGACGCAGGGCGAAGTTCAACCTGTTGCTGGAAAACCCGACGACACCCAAAAATGCCCTATGGAGGGCCTGGAGGAGAGCCACCATGGAGGACGAGAGGAAGCAGCACAAGGAACCGGGGCCTTTGGAGCAGATGACATTTGGAGTTCGGGCTGCTTGAACGGAGATGAGGTCGAAGACGTCTCCTACGCCAGCCCGAGTCTCCAATCCACTCACATCGATAAAGACACCACCACCTGTGTCTTCTCCCGGTCTCGGTCCACCTTCAATAACGCCAAGATCTACTTCGGCTGTACCCGGACCTTCGTGCAGGCCAGACACATTAGTGCAACCCACAGCAGAGATCCGAGGTGATGGCAAGATACCCGGAAACATCCCTGACGTGTCCAAGGGGGACCATACCTCGTCGACCACCGACTACAGCGAACCAGCCTGCGAAGTCGACTATGTACGTAAAGACCAAAGTTTTCACGAGGTCCCTACCACCAGTAACGACGCCCAGGAAAAGATCCGTCCTTCCGGCATCCGCTCCAACCCGCACAACACCTGCGGCAACTGCTGAGCCGACACCAGCCTTCGCCGCGTACAAGGCGAGCTTATACAAAGAGGCACTGGAGCGGGCGCCCCGGACGAGAATTATGGAGACTGGCATTCCTCGTGCCAAGAAGATGCCAGAGCCACGACCTAGTGACGTTCCTATTCGTCGTAAGACGAGGAAGAAGAAGAAGAAGAGAATGAAGAGCGAGCTAAGAGGGCCTAACTGGTCCGAGATGGAGTTTGGTGGAGGAAGTGTACAACCGGTATCCGAGGACTCTGGGATTGGGGTAGAGGGGACCTTCGGCGACGAAGAGGACAGAGACGAGGATGTCCTGGAACTAGACCATGACAAGGAATTATAGCTATTTATAATTTTATTTCAAGTACCCCTTGAGGGGAACTGAAGATCGAAACTCCCTAGTGCTGGTCTGGCGGGGAGGAGTGTAACAGGGTAATTTACCCTGTGACGGTAAAACCACACGCGTGCGATAAGTAGTCGACGCAGCACTGGCGCGTCTCGGTCTTCGGGACCCGACTAGCATTAAGTGGGGGAAATTTTGGGTTTCTTGGTCAGTTGAGTAGTTGCAGAAAATCAGAAGTAGTGCAGTGCTCAGTTCAACAACATCAGCAGCCAAAAAGTCCAAGAAGGAAACCAGTTTTGAACAAAGAGTTTCCTCAGCACAAATTTAACCAGGTATTGAGACTTTCACATTTTTGATGAGCCAAGGGGGTCATATACCGGGCTCATCGATTTTACTACTTCTCATTTATTAATTAAATTTTGATAATTCAATTGTTTATAATCATTTGCTCAATAATAATTATTTATTTAATTAATTTGGTTCGTTAGCAGTTTGAACATTCTTCTTGGGGATATTATACCCGAGAAATGTTCTAGACCTCTTGGGTTTAGGAGTCGTGAGAAATTAAATTATTGATTCGGCCAGTTGATAATCATTAACATCCTAGAATGGCTTAAATAAATTTACTTCATTAATAAAACATCAATTTAATTTCTGAATATCGAGAATTATTCCAATCGGCGGCTCACGACCGGTCAAGCGTCGCTCGTATACCCGAGGTCAAGGCTTGCTACGCACTAACGAACATCGGCGTCCATTTTGAGCGCGCAAATTCCTAGCAATTATTTCACGCGATAATTTACTAGTAAGAACAATTGAATTATTATTATATAATATTATTTATTACAAGAAAGTATTATTTATTTACTATAATTTATTGAGAATTGGCTACTTAACTTCGACGCAACTAAGATTAGATACCAGTGGATAATTTTTCGTGAATTTATTTTACATTGAGATAATTTGTTTTATTCATTATTTATAAATCGAAAAATTCCACGTGGACATTTATAAGGTAAAAGCCCCAATAGATGATCACGTACCAGTATATGATCACTCCATGTATTTGTATATCTATATTCACAAATATAGGTATATAAATACATGGAGTGATCATATACTGGTACATGATCATATATTGGGGCTTTTACCTTACATTGAACTATTGAAAATGAAAAGTATTATTTTATTGGAATTATTTATAAAAATATTTAACGGCGTGGATTAAGTCCCAGAAAATTAGTCAGAATTTTACTAAGAAATATTCTTAAGAATTTATTCAAAATTTAAGAAATAAAATTACGAGTTGAAAGTGAAATAAATTTATGCGTCGATATTGTTCCAGAGAATTTATTTAATGTTGAGTATTAAACTCGTGGATAATTTGGAATAAATTCAAGCATCGGCTTTTAGTGTAGATTTTGTGATAATTAAATTATTAGTTGTGAAAATGGTTTACGTTTTAATTGCGAGCTAATGACAGAAAATTTTAAGAAAAATTAATGTTGTAAGTTTTGCAGTTTAATTTTATAAATCAGAAGTAAAAAGTAAAGTAGAGCCAGTGTGTGTGTGTGAGCGGGTTATGTGTGTGAAGATCGTGCGGGTGGTGGGAGGCATTTCTAGAGCGTGTGTGCCAAGTGGACAACGCGACGTAGTTAGAAGCCGTTGTATAGACGCCAAGTGGGGTACAACGGTAGTAAGTTAGAAGCCGTGGTATAGACGCCAAGTAGGGTACCACGGTAGTAAGATAGTAGCTGCAGTACAGACGCTCAAGCGAAGGTACTGCAGGATTAAGTTTAGTTTTAGGCAGGTGTGGGAGACCGTTCGTTCTGAAAAAGCCCAACTAGTTGTAACCAGGTTGTGGGAGACCGTCCGTTAGAACATCCCAGCTAGTCATTGTATCGTCGTTTGGAAAAAAGGATTGTTTGTAAATATCGTTTATTTCGCAGTCAATTCTCCGCGTCACTAGGTAATAAGTTGTTAGTTTATAAGTGAGCTGAATTGTCAGCGCATTTGTTAAAGTCGATTTGTTATTAATAAAAATCCGGGGATTGTTAAATAAAAGTTTATTCATTCCAGATCACCTACCTTCACTCTCTCTTCCTGTACATTATAAGCTCAGCTCTGGTTTCCGGTTCCAGGAACAGTGTTGAAAAATCCTGGTGGAGCCCATGTTAATTTAGAATCATTTTTGCTAGGTATTGTTTTATTTTATTAAATTAATTAAGGGGCCAATAGAGCGGAATAATCACCCGTCACAAGACAATAATTCCCCACCCTCCCTTGTAAAACATTTTACAATAATACCAGTATAACCATCCTCAATTATAACCTCAATTATAATTTATTATTTAAATTTAATTTTTATAGCATAAAATAAATTTTTTGATCATAAAATTAATTATTGTTGATCTAAAATGAGCCTTTATAATATAAAATTAATTATTTATAGTCTAAAGTTAATTTGTATGATTAACAATTGTTGATTTAAAAAATATCATTAATTTAAATGATCAAAAAATAATATCAACTAATCTAAAATTTATTTTTATGATATAAAATAAATCTATAATATTTAAATTTAATTTTTCAGCGTTTCAAATTAATTTTCATATTTATAAATCAATTATTTGTTATTTTAATTTAATTTTTAACTAAAAAACTAATTATTTATAATATATTTTATATTATCGATTTTTGTAATCGAAAATTCATTATAAATAATCTTAAATTAATTTTAGTAATTTTAATTTATGCAAAATTTATCCAAAATTAATTTCCATAATTCTAGATTAATTCATATAATATAATATGAATTGTTATCTTATACAATCAATTTTTATGATTCGAAATTAATTATTTATGATCTAAAATTGATTTTTATTGTTTAAAATTCATTTTTTTGATAATGAATTAATTTTAATGATACAATATCAATTAAAAATTATAAAATTAAACATTTATAGCTCAAAATCGATTAATATTTAAAAATTAATTATTCATTTTCTAAAATTAATTTAAATAATTAAAAATTAATTGATTACGATCTGAAATAATATTTCATAGCGTTACTTCACCAGTACCCATCCCCCTACCTATTTCCAGCCCCCACCACAAGGAAACTATAGTTATTTATAGCATATACTATTTGAGGCTGGAAATAGGTAGGGGGCTAGGTATTGGTGACTTTACCCTAATTTGAAAATAATTTTAATAATCTAAAATAAATTTTTTTATTATATATTTGATCTGTATAGTTCAAAATTAATAATTTATAGTTTAAAATTAATTGGCATAATAAACAATGAATTATCTATCATCTTAATTTGACTTTTAACAAAAAAACTAATGCTTTATTATATATTACCAATTTTTATCATCGAAAATTGATTATCCTCAATCTAAGATTAATTTACTTATTATCAATTTAATGATCTTACATCTAAAATTAATTTTCATACTTAAAAGTTGATTTTCATAATGAAAAGTTAATATGTATTATTTAAAATTAATCAAGTATAATCTAAAATTGATTTTCATTGTTTAAAATTTATTTTTATGATTATTAATTAATTTTAATCATATAATATTGATGTTATTATATGATTTTTATCAATTTATCCATTATTGTTTTTTTAATTATTTTATTATTTCTAGATATTGGTCCAGATTTTTAGAAATTTATATTCCCTTCGTGAAGGTCAAGATGAGCTTGTGACCGAAGTCCAGCTCAGGAGAAAATATGCTCAATTATTGCTTAGGACTTGGATTTTTTTTGGTGACTCTTAATTCGATCGTCCATTTTTATTTATCGATTTAAAGAAATCAGATTGTTACGTTCTCAGAATTTCGCCCAAAATTATTTTTTTTTTTTATTATTTCATAAATATTATATTTTAAATAAATTTATCTCGTTCAATTCTCCGAATGCACATTGAGAGATATCCGTTGCTTCGCTGGTGGCTTGATCAGCAGCTTAGTAACGGAAATCTCGCGATAAGGCATCGGCAGAGAGTCACCGCGGCCGCGGATAGTCCAAACATCTTGCGTCAGCATGGGACCCGGGCCTCGATGACTCTCTCAGGGAGTAACCTGAGCTGCAAACATGGCTGAAATACTGTTTATAAAAACTAATCTGGAGCTAATTCAAGTCAGTAGATCCACGGACTTTCTTGAGCACAGAGCTCTGTCCGACTTGAACCTCTCCAGATCCTTTATCCAATAAAAGCTAATTACAGTAAA
This sequence comes from Cotesia glomerata, assembly GCF_020080835.1. Taxonomy (NCBI): domain Eukaryota; kingdom Metazoa; phylum Arthropoda; class Insecta; order Hymenoptera; family Braconidae; genus Cotesia; species Cotesia glomerata. The sequence goes on along the minus strand of NC_058158.1, from coordinate 20,789,089 downwards.
CACGCTGATAATTCCTTTGGGTGCGAGCGCCTTTCAGCTGTTCCACCAATTCAAATCCTTCCGGTGCAAAGGCTCATTAGCCATTTCACCGATTAAATTTCCCATGGTGTGAGCGCCTTTCAGCTGTTCCCCAAGTCCAAAACCAACTTCGGAGATGAGGGCTTATTAGCCGTTTTATCCGAATTTCCTCCTCGGTCCATGCCGCGGAAAGGCAGGCGTTCACGTCGGTCGGGTCGGGCCGTACAAAGGGGCCGTTCGTTTCAATCACAGTCGCTTAACTTGTCTATGCCCATAATCTCCGACGAGGAGCCAGAAGTATCGCGAGTGCCAGTAAAGTGTACCGCCTACGTACCTCGGGGGAATTGTTCGCCCAGGTCGCCATCTCCGTCGCTGCAGGAACCATCGAGCCCAGGACCATTAATCCCGGAAAATCATCCAGCCTTTTGGACGGACGTATCACGTCCTTGGGTACTAAAGGCCATCGACCTTCCGGAATATTTCCAACCACCAGGCGAAACAATTCCTCTTTGAGATCCACGGTACGGCTACTACTCTGAGGAGTACTTTCTCCGCACCGGATTTGACAGCTACCCTCCGTTTGAAGCCAGGGGGCTCGCTCAAAAGGGTATTATTTGGGCAAAACTATGGGGTCCGTAATGGTGAGTCTATGAATTATTGAAAGGTAAAAGTAAGCTCATCTGTGACGGCACGCCGGGGGTCAATAGATCACCCAACGATGTCAAACCTGAATTTTATCTATCAGTTCTTAATTATTAAATTTACATTTTAATTTAAAATCGCCAATAAAATTTTGTTACGTCCTGGGACGACACAAATGTGATCAACTGCTTGTTTGTACGGTCAGACAACTAAATGCCTTTACCCTGGGAGTGGCAGTCACACTTATTGACAGATCTCTTTGATTTAGAAACTTATTGACTAGTTAACACTAAGGGATGACCATCAGAACCGGTTGGAAAAAGGAAAAGAGGAGAAAATGAAATATTAAAGAAAGAAATTAAATATTTACTTACGATTTGAATAATATTAAATAGGTGTTTTATTTATAACTGGTACACTCAGGATGTTGTTACGGAATACTTCTCTACCGGGTTGTTACGATTGGAATTGGTCAGTGAGTAATTGCGTGAAGTTGAATTTTAGGTCGTCTTCGTTGTTGAAGGTGATGTCGCAATGAACTTGGCGTTGATTCGTCTAGAGGTTGGAGATGTTAAATCTGGAGAATGGAGGCGTTGAAACTGGAAGGTCCTCCGATGTTGAGTGCGCGAGACACTAAGTTGATTGTCAACTTCAATGCTGAAGTTGGTGAATGATGGAGTCTAATTCGATATTTACTCTTTTGTATTTAATTTTAATTTTCGAAATCGATGCTTGATTTCAGTAGAAATAAATAGATGTCGATTAGAAATTGAAATTTAGTTGATTGGAATCTTATTCAAGACAAAAGAGTTCCCGAAATTGTACTGTACTACACTTTGTTGAGAGCTTCCTCTTAGTTTAAAAGCTCCTGACGCACTGGCACTTGTTGAGGGCCTCCTCGTAGTTTAAAAGCTCCTGACGCACTGGCACTTGTTGAGGGCCTCCTCGTAGTTTAAAAACTCCTGACGCACTGGCACTGGCAGTCCGATGCTTGCTTTTTATAATACTGCTAAGGGATGGATTTTATTCTGGAATATTCCTCAGGTGACTCACTTTAGAATGGTGTGAGGTACTACTCATGTGAATCCTGTATTGTTCGTGGGGGACCTTAAATGGAATATTACCGTCCACATTCGCATAGTTAAAGTCTTTATTCTTCTTTTTCCTGGAGTCCTGTTCTCGTTAGTCACGCAAACGTTGTTTCGACCTGTGTTTATTTATTTTCCGGCGCTCCTTTTAATCGATTTCAACCCCTCTTCTTCTTTTACTTTCTTAAATCCTGATCCTTCTATTTCAATTGCCTTACAGTAGGAATATTTTGTATTACTCATTAAATTGACCAAAGTTTCCACTCGTAACACACCTCCCTACTTTAAAACGAGAGTTAGGGCTTTCATAGTCATGACGCGAGTTTCGGTAACATCATCAATTTTTCTAGATACAATATTTAGGTACATTAGTGCTTTCACATCTAGTAAAAATTGAATTGCTTTTATAATAATAATTAGGTACATTAGTGCTTTCACTCTTAGTAAAAATTTAATTGCTTGTGTAAGAATAATTAAACTCATTAGAGCTTTTACATCTAGTAAAAATTGAATTGTTTATATAAGAATAATTAAATTCATTAGTGCTTTCACATCTAGTAAAATTTGAGTTGGTTATATAAGAATAAATAAATTCATTAGTGCTTTCACATTTAGTAAAAATTGAATTGGTTATATAAGAATAATTAAATTCAGTAGTGCTTCCACATTTAGAAAAAATTTGAGTTTCAATACCTTCAGATATAGGCGCTTAATATAGAATTTCTTGAACTTATTCTTTTGTTGCAATGTTTTATAATTTGTATTACATTCTTAGGCACTTCGATTAATGAGGCACATTTATTTGGAAGTACTACAAACTGAAAATTTTCCATTTTAAATTAACTAATTACATTATTCATGGCAACATTTAATTTGTGGAATGGGATATTTTTCGTTTGTCGGAGTAATTATTGCAAAGTTTTTAAAGCAAGTTTATTAATACTAATTTTTGACTTGTACAAGAAAAATATTTTTATTATTATTAGGTTTGCTTGGTTGAGGTAACATTTATCAAGTTTGGAAGATCGTTAAAAATACTTATTAGGTACTTGAGGTTTCATCTAGATAAAAATGTAATATATATATGAGCATATAAAACGTGGTTTACAGCACTGTATAATTAATGAAAATGTTGTTTTCCTCAAATACAAAAAGAAATATATACTGATTTGGAAGACTGATATGTTGTTTCCCCTAAAATTTTTCGGGATATTTTATTCTATGAATCGTTTATTAATTATTTTACTAACAAATGTCGCAGGATAGTTAATTATATTAGATAGATGTTTATTGATGTAGTTTTTTTTGTTTTGAATTATTTGAATATAGTAAATACACATGTATTCTTGAATAATAAAAATGAGTTAATAACATTATTATTATAAACACATTTGTTAAACGTTGAAGGCTCGAGTTGTTAATAAAATTTTGAATGTAAGAATAATAAAAAGAAAACATCCATAAGGTTAAAGTATAATACAATGTTTTCTAGTTTTCTAAATAATTCATCTTAAGGTGTAACGATAGTAGAACAGATAAGTATCGGGGTCCCCTAGTTTTGATAACGTCGTCATTACCGACGACAAATAAAAAAAATAAATATTTAATGGTTTTTAGAAACAAACAGTAGCGCCATCTCTCTACATAGCTAAAACTAAGTCATAATCTAGATTTGTTGATTAAAGTGATTTCTGTAAATATAAACTGAAATATATGAATTATTAGAAATGTAATTTTTTAATCAAAAGAGACTCAAAAATATTAAATATTAATCGTGCTACTGTTTATTTCTAATTTTAATAGATACTAAAGTAATTTTATCAATAATTATATAGAAACTAAAAATCTGACTTAATTTAAGACAAAATTAAAAAATTTCATCCAAATTATAACTCGCATCGAATTGCAAGCCGGCATCTGATCTTAATATTATAAGCAAACATTCGTAAATAAATATTTAAAATATAAACCTAATGATCTGGCCTAATTTAGGATAGAATTATAAAAATTTCATCCAAATCATAACTCACAAAATTGTGAGCTGGCATCTCATCTCAATATCGTAAATTAACATGCAAAATTACAATTTTTTTATAAAAATTAAAGATCTGGCCTAATTTAGAATAAAATTATAAAAATTTTACCTAAATTATGACTCACACAAGTGTGAGTTAGCATCCGATCTAAATATCATAAGTTAAAATTTATAAATAAATATTTAAAATATAAATCTAATGATCTGGCCTAATTTAGGATAGAATTATAAAAATTTCATCCAAATCATAACTCACAAAATTGTGAGCTGGCATCCCATCTCAATATCGTAAATTAATATGCAAAATTACAATTTTTTTTATAAAAAATTAAAGATCTGGCCTAATTTATAATAAAATTATAAAAATTTTACCTAAATTATGACTTACACAAGTGTGAGTTAGCATTCGATCTAAATATCATAAGTTAAAATTTATAAATAAATATTTAAAATATAAATCTAATGATCTGGCCTAATTTAGGATAGAATTATAAAAATTTCATCCAAATTATAGCTTTCATTAAGTTGCAAGCCGGCATCCGATCTTAATATAATAAGCTAACATTCATAAATAAATATTTACAATATAAACCTAATGATCTGGCCTAGTTTAGGATAGAATTATAAAAATTTTATCCAAATCATATCTCTCAAATTTGTGAGATGGCATCCAATCTAAATATCATCAGCTAGAATTTATAAATAAATATTTTAAATATAAGCCTAATCATCTGGCCTAGTTTTGAATAAAATTATAAAGATTTCACCTAAATTATGACTCACAAAATATGAACTGGCATCCGACCAACATATCTTGTAAAAATATGCGTAATTTAATGTTTTTTAACACAAAACCACAGTTGAAACGAGTTTTTTCTTAGGAGAATTATTTGGCTGTCTGCAAAGTAGTTGATGATACTCATTTCTTTCATCAGTCATCTCAAAATTAGTGTACCGCGATCGCCGGCGTAGTAATTTCAATGCTGATTTTTTCTTTTATCCACATTATCTGCAATTCAATATAATTACATATTAATTAAATTCATTTTTACACTGAAATATAAATATAAGTAATTTGATCAATGGAAATTATATTACATAGAAATAACGATGTAAAACCGTTTTTAATTTGTGAATAACTGGTATCACGACTCCATGATTTCTTTTAATTATATAATAAAAAAAATATTTTTCAAACAGACTATTTTATTTTGTTATTTGAAATCAAAAAATCTAATAAAGATCACAGCTCACTGAGAAAAAAAATTTACTCTTGAAAAGAAATAATATTTTTCTGACATAAAATTAATTTTCAATCATTTTACTTCTTGGCTAAAGAAATCAAAATGTTTTCTCAATTGAGGAAAAATTTTCAAGTTATTCTTTTAAAATTAATTTTTTCTAAATAAAGAAATTTTTTTGTAACAAAAAAAGTACTGCGGAAAAAATTTTTATTCCTTCAGGTAAGAAATAAAATTTTAATATATTTCCGAAAAAATAATTTTTTCTCACAAAAATATTCTTTCGTTTCAAAATAAATTTTTTATAGCAGTGTTCATATGTTTTTGTGTCATCATAGTTTTATGATATCGTCATAATATTTTTTTCAAATAGTTTCTTTATAATTGTTCTGGCAGGAATTGCTTCGAGACCTGACCATAACATACCGACTCCAACCGCGTGGCTTTGCTAGATTATCAGTCGAGAATTCAATTAATTCTCGCAATTAAAAAAAGAAAAATCATGGAAAATCCTACGGGACAGAAATGAAAAAATATAGAAATAATTCAGATTATTTCGTCTTCCAATAAGTCTGTTAATGACCAGTAGCTACAACGTTTCTAAAATATTAGCAAATAAGTATGAAATTATTAATATACAATAAAATGTTGGAAATCTATTGGAAGCGTAATCTTCTTATACAAAATTAATTATCTGGCCTAATTTGAGGTAAAATTTGACAAATTTTACTCAAATTATAACTAACATAAATGTGTTAGCTGGCATCCGATCAGGAAATAAAAACAAGACATGCATAGATTAAATTTATTTTTATAAAAGCAATGATCTGGCCTAATTTGGGATAAAATTTCTAAATTTCCCCAAAATCATAGCTAACAGACGTGTTAGCCGGCATCTGATCGAAAAATAAAAAGTTAACATGCATAATTTAAATTACTTTTAATAAAACTAATGATCTGGCCTAACTTGAGATAATTTTAAAAATTTTCTTCAAATTATAGTCTACACGAAAGTGTAGGCCGGCATACGATCAAAAAAAAAAAAAAAATGAAAAGCTAACATGCCAAATCAAGTAATTCTTCACATAAAAGCAATGATGTGGCTTAATCGGAAATAATGAAAAGTTAATATACTTATCTATAAGAAATTTAATATATCCTTTCATTGTTATAACTATGTCGTAGTACGTTGATTACGACAAATAATATATTTTCCAACCGCCGCTGTAGATGGTTGCAGATCCTTGAATATACCCGATACTACTCAGACATCTTAGTTGTCCTATTTTTAACTGTATTCGAAGTGGTCTCATTTTTATCAGTGCCCTAAAATTAATCGAGATATAATTTCAAATAAATTTATTTTTAGTAATTATAAACACACATTTGTGGAAAAAATGTATACTTTCCACCACATTCGTACTTTCACGTGTGTCGTACTTTTAGCTACATCTTAATAATAATAATCATCATGTACAGGTAATATTTTTCGTTACATTCAACTTACTTTCAAATATATGTTCCATATAAAATGTTTCAGTTAATACCACTATTAAAGTGCTACTATTTTTCTTGATTTTTCGATAGTTTATAATATGAACATTTAATCCACCAACAGCATAGTCATTTATTAAATTTATATTCATATCTTCTCCGTTACGTGTAATAGGAGAACAAAATACGTCTTCTGTAAATAAAATATAACATTATTAATTTAAAGATCAGAATTTTAACTTTTATTATAAAATTTGCAGTTATTGAAAATTCTATTCTGCTATGAATCTTAATTTCTTGATTGCAGCGAAGAAACTGCGGGCATAAAAAAATTTTAGCAGCAAAAGTTATGCAAAATTTTATTTCCTATAATATCTCTGTAAATTTTTTCATATTTTAAATATTTTTGCTGTGATTTACAAGTTAAGATTCATAGTATTTTAAAATTTTAAGTATACTGGATACATCTATCATATATTGTTATTTAAAATTACGGCGCAAATCTTAGTCCTATCGATTTATTAATAAAAATAATTTATTTTAAAAAAATATCCATTGCATTTTGTGTTAAATAATAAATATTAAGAAATTAACTTTACTTCAATATTTCATAATGAATGGTTTCAATTGTGTATAATTATGGATTTTACTTTAGAAAATATACAAATATTGGAATAATTTTGATTCTTTAACCAAATTTCTCTCATAATTTTTGGACAGGAACAATGTTCTCGAGATAATTCAAAAATTAACATCCATTATTATGAAAAGTTGAAACCATTCATCATAATCATTTGTTGATTTAAAATTTAACATTTAGGAGCTTACATTTAAGTAGAATTAATCGGTTGATCATCATCGGACCCATTCTTAATGGTAGACTTCAATAAATTTTTATTTTGCGGGTAGTCTATTTAAAGCCCTAAAAAAAAAAATTTATTTTTTTGTCTGTATAAATTGGTGATGTTAAAAACCTTTAAATACCTGATTTATTAATGACAATAATCCATTATCTTATGTCGCACATTGAATTTTAAATCTCCGGCTGTAACTTTGCTGTTTGACCAATTATTAAGAGAATGAGCGAAATTAAAATTATTTAGTAACTCAAATATTATAATCAGCAGATAAACAACATTTCTGTCCAATATAGATTCTTTATAATTGTTCGGGCATGGCTAGCTTTGAGACCTGACAATAAGATAGCGATTCCAACCGCGTGGCCTCAGTAAGTTATTAGGCGAGAATCTCAACTAACCCCACAATAAAAAAATCACAGATAATCCTACTAAGCAGAAATTATATTCTGTAGAAGCAATTTGGCAATTCCTTTTGACAATTTTAATCCTCTTCACTTCAGTAAATCTACCAATGACAAACAGCTACAAAGTTCTACTATTTGAGCGACTGAAACATGTCAAAATAAATATGAAATTTTTAATATAACGTTAGATTTCAATATGTAATGAAATTATGTTTCTATACATCAAATATCCTCTTAAAATTAAATAATAAACAATATTGAATAATTGAAATAATAAATTAGTAACCTTACCAAATGCTTGTACAAAATCACAAAAATCAGCCGGATAAGAATGGGCATCAAGTTGGCGAAAATGATTATGTTGGAATAAATCCAATTGCTCTCTAAAAGTTGATCTTTGACACTTTATTTTATTTAATAAATAATATGTTTTTAGTGAATAATCCTATTTTTAACCTAACAGCTTGTTTGTTTTCATGATGCTGGCAATACACGCCATGATACATATACGCGTGCATCATGTTTCAGAGGTGGCGCTTCAGTCGATTGCGCGCGTAGTTTAAACTGATAGGCCAGTGTTTTTACAAGCTCAATGATTAAATCTGACAAGGTTTTTTTTTTAAATAAACAAAAATAAAAGACATATGTCAAAGATGAGAAAATTTTTTTTTATTGATTGTGTTACAAAAATATTTCTTTTAAAAACAGTTAGGATTAAATTCATTGACATAAAAACTACGAGTGATTACGTGGATAAGTCGTCGGAAGTTTGTAATGATTTAGTAATGGCAATGGTGGTTGAGGTGGTGATGGATAGTGATAAGGAAAATTTCTAATTACTTGATTAAAATTAGCCGGCTGATGTTGAGTTTGAGGTTGCGGGGGAGGCATGTAAGTAGAAGTGTGCAGATGTTGAGGTGGTACTAGTGTAGGAGGCCCATTAATTGGTTGTTGTTGAGTTACCTGAGATTGATAATATACATTGTTCCACAATTGCATACACGATTGCACTGTCTGTAATAACGATTAATTAATTAATAATTTCTGACCTATACTTTTTTCTTACTTTCTATAAATAACAAACTTTTCATTTTGTATACCCAAGTACATACAATTGGATACAATAATAGGGAATATTTTTATGTTAAATTATTTACTTTTAAAAACTTATGTAAAATTATATACGTAATAGGATTTTACAGTTACCCGGGAAAAATTGTTTTTTATTTACGTAGATCTATGCCATTTCTATAGATGTGTGCCAATTTTTTGATCAAATTATATCTACTAAGATGTATGTAGATCTACAAAAAATTTACAGGGTATATGAAATACGAGATGTACGCAGATCAACGAAGATTAAAAAATTTTTTTCTCGGGTAGTTTATTAATTCTAATTAACTTTCTTAAAAATTTATGGTCAAGATGTAAGCTTTGCACCCGAAGTTTTTGGTACATTATTTTTTTATAATATATATTACAAAAATGCTGCATTATACACTTATTACTTTCATTAAAACGAATACGTATTATACACGGAAAAAACATTTTTTTTTTATTTTAAGTTATCAATTAAACTTCTAATCATGACGTAATTTATCATCTTAGTATTCCGTTTTACGTGATTACTTACGTTTATAAGTAAAAAAAAATCTTGTAGTTTTTTCGACTGGGTTCATGAAATTGGTATGATAACAGTATGATTAATTTTTTAAATGTCTCAAAAAAAGTTATACAGTAAAATTATTTGAAAATTGCAATTTAGCAAGTATATTACATTTATTGACCTCAACTATAAATACTTACGTGAATCATTGAAGTGACTTCTGTTCTCAGTTCAGCTACCTCTTTCCTCAATTTGAACAGTCCAATCTCCGTTTTCTTTATTCGACTACAAATTTTCTCCTCAAACGATTTCAGATCACTTGAATTTTTCAATATAACGGCATTTCCATTTCTGCTCTCTTTTTCTTCTTCTATTTTTCCTTTATTAACTTTTATTTCTTTTGGTTGTTTTAGGGGTATGTCTTTTTCTGTGTCATCTATCCTTTGATTATCTTTTTTTTGAAATAGGAAAATCATTATACCAAAGGTAAAAGCGTCCCAGATACCTACTTAGGAACCAGTACCTGCTCATTCCATGTCTTTGTATGTCTACATTCAAAAATGCAGGTATACAAATACATGGAGGAAGCAGGTACTGGTTCCTAAACGGCTACTGAGGCTCTTACCTTACAATTATTTTGCTAAGATAAACAAATTAATCTTATTTTTTTTGTTACCTGATGAGATTGTTGCAGATTTGATTTTCTTGTTACTGTCTTCACTATTATATTTTCCTTTTGGCTTTCTTGTAGATTGACTTTCTCTTTTTTTTGTCACTTTAACATATTTCTCTGTGAAAAAATGAATGCAAATTAATTTTATTATTTACACTACAATTTTTGGCATGGTTTCCTTACTTGGCTGTTCATCATCTATAGTAGGTGTACCTGATCCTGGTGTCCGAACTCTTAAAATTTTAATATTTGTTTTATAATAATACTAAAAAATGACTTAAATTAAATTAATTGTATTAATATTTTTAACTTCCCGCTGAAAAAATTGAAAATTTTCTAAAGTTAGGAATTTGTTTTTTATTTTCTTTATATCAGTTTTTTTAAAAATAATTTGTTTATCTATTGAAGAAAGCTAAAAAATTGCCTCTTGTCTGCTGATTTTAGTATCAAAAGTGGAATAAATTAATTTTCTTTGTCATTTTCGATCACTTGCACTTTTTCTAGTTTATTGAATTTGGCATTTTTTTTTTAATTTTGAAGAAAGTTTTTCAAAGTATAATCCTGATAAGTCCACAGTGCATAAAAATCAAAATATTTTAAGTAAAAAAGTTCAATTGTTGGAAATAAATAGTCACAAGAAAAATTGTAAAGAACTACTGCAAATTTTATTTTCTTGCCATAACTATATTCTAAATATAACTTTCTGGCCTCTTTACTTACTTTGTTTATAAGATTTTTGATAAGGATTATTGGATTCTGTCATTTTTTATTATGCTCCCCTTTATTTTTTGCACAAAAAATTACAATACTAACAAGTTTTAGGTTATTATCCCTTCTTTTTTACAGTTGGAGTTTTGTGTTGATGTGACTTTTATTTATAAATTCTGTTGTGTTTTATAGAGGGCCTCATGCGTATCAGATGCTATTAATATATATTTGAAATTTTCAATATTTAAAAATAAATTATGAATAAATATTTAGTTTCTTTATTGTAAGGACTTTTCGCAATAAAAATTTTTATTTACGTAATTCAATAAAAAATATTACGGTTCAAAAGCTCATTTTATAATTATTTTAATTGAACTCATTTATGATAAAAAAGAAAGTAGTGAGGATAAGTGAATAATAACAGAAAGAGCGGAAAAGCGGGGATCAGGTTTAGGTTTGGATATCTCAATTAAAACGCGTAAATTATTATCAAAAATAACACTAGTAATTTATTTACATTAATTACACTCAATATTTAATATTTTTAATAGCGGATTGTTAAGATAAAAGCGGATTTGTAAATTACAGCGTGGTTTGCAAAAGCAAAGCCGGTTGACACGTGGTTGAACACTTTGCCGGCACTGAAAAAGCGGTGAAATAAATGCACTGTTAACACAATTTACCTATAACAAATTAAAGCGAATTATTAGCGGTTAATTTAAGCAGTTTAAATTATAAAATAAGTGAAATGCGGTTTATTAACGAAAAGCGAAAGTAAAGAAAAAGTAATGGCGACTTGATGCAGCGAAAGCGTAGAAGCGAAAGATAATAACAATAGTTCGTCTTCTTCCTCGTTGACTTGGGAAAGAAGGCTATTGCGCATGTCTAGCGGGAGCGATCAGCCAATAAAGCGGTCGATTCATGGCGTGATCGAGAGGCTGATTTTCTATTGACGGTTCGATTTTGCGGGAACTAGCGGTGGACAGGTGCGTCTCTTGAATTTGGGAGTCCCCCAAGAGCGAGTTAATCGCTACTGGACCTTGTTCACCGAACATTCTCCCCCGGGTTGGCGGCTGCGTCGACAAGATCATCTTCTTCATGCGTTAGCGGCAGGACACAGAGCTTTGTAATTGGACGAGCCAGCTCTGTGTTAACTGTCTTAACAGTTACTACGCGGATTTGCCCATCTTCACCTGGATGGACAGCAATTACTTTGGCTAATGGCCACTTGGTTGGCGGGAGATCCTCAGTGGTGATCAGTACTACTGAACCCACCTTGATCTGGTTGCGTCGATGATGCCACTTTGAAATGGCCTGGTAGCGGTGGATGCAGTCCTGGTAGTAGCGTTTCCAGAAATGTTGAACCATTTGCTGGACTTGTTCCCAGTGCGAGAGCCGAGCAGGTTGTAAATCTGTCAGCGATGGCTCTGGGATAGCGGTCAGTGACTGTCCGATTAAGAAGTGACCTGGAGTCAGTACAGCCAGGTCAGCAGGATCTTCATTCAGCGGTGTGAGCGGTCTGGAATTCAATATGGCTTCAATTTGAGCCAGTAGCGTTGAATATTGCTCAAGCGTCAACAGCGAGTCTCCGATTGTTCTTCGAAGGTGAAATTTGATAGATTTCACAGCGGCTTCCCATTTTCCTCCAAAATGTGGAGCTCCAGGCGGATTGAATTTCCAGTTCGTGCCATCTTGAGCGATCAAGGTTGATAATTCTCGTAATGTGCGGGATCCTGCAGCGAATAGTCGTTTCAGCTCTTTATCTGCTCCTACAAAATTGGTTCCACAGTCTGAATATAGCGTGTGGCAGATACCTCGGCGACTAGTGAAGCGGCGATAAGCGGCGATGAAAGCGGCAGCGGTGTAGTCAGTTACTAGCTCTAAATGTACAGCTGAACTGAACATGCATACAAAGACTGCAATCCAGCCTTTGTATGTTTTTGCTCCACGTCCTTGAAACGTTTTCAGCGTGATAGGTCCAGCGTAGTCGAGTCCTGTATGCAAGAAGGCTCGAGTTGGCTGTACTCGTGCGGCGGGTAGTTGACCCATCAACTGTTGAGCGCGTTCTCCACGGTGTCTCGTGCAGATAATGCAGCGTAAAATAAATGATCTGACTGGAACACGGCCTCCAATGATCCAGACACTCTTGTGTAAATCAGCGAGCGTAAGCTGAGTACCTCCGTGAAGCGTTTTGCGGTGCGAATCATCAATCAAAATTGATGTAAGCGGTGATTATCGCGGTAGAATCGCTGGATGCCTCTCTTCTGGGTCCAGCAATGCGTTTTTCAAGCGGCCACCGACTCTCAGGACCCCCTGATGGTCGATGAACGGAGTCAGCTTAGTGATGCTGTTATTTTTAGGCAGACCATCACCATCTTGTAGCGTGTGAATCTCTCTAGCGAAGTATTGTCCTTGAGTGAACTTAATCAAGGTCAATTTAGCACGCTCCAGGTCTGATGGAGTAAGCGGGTAGGCCAGCGAAGATTGTGGAACTCTTTTAAAGCGGTCGATGGCACGATGCCAGATGCTAAGCTTCCGTAGCAGTGGAAACAGCTGCGTGTAATGCGACAGTAATTGTTGGAGCAGGCAATTTTCTGCTTTCCAAGTTACTAGTGTCAGACCTTGGCGTTCTTCTCGATGCGTTGCGTTGTCGGTTGGAGGCTCCAGAGTGGGCCAAGAGGATTCTGGTTCATGAAGCCAAGTTGGTCCATGCCACCAGAGAGCGTGTTGTTTCAGTTTTAGCGTAGGTATACCTCTTGAAGCGCAGTCAGCGGGGTTTTGTTTTCCTGGAATAAATTTCCAGGAGACATCTCGAAGCGTTTCTTGGATTTTTCCCACTCTATTGCGGACAAATGTCTTCCAGCGGATTGCTGGACTTTTAATCCATGCGAGAGTCACGGCGGAGCCAGTCCAGAGATTGATCCTGACATTTTCAAGCGACTGAACTTCTTTAACATGAAGTATCAGTTGTGTTAGCAACCATGCGGCAGATAATTCCAAGCGTGGGATTGTCATGTTCTTCAGCGGTGCTACTTGCGTTTTTGAACACAAAAGTGAGACCTTTGTGTTCCCATCAGCGTCAGTGACTCTCAAATAAACAGCGGCAGCCATAGCGTTTTGCGAAGCGTCTGAGAACCCGTGCAATTCCATAGTTGCTCCAGGTGCTATATTATTCCAGCGTGGAATGCGGATGGATTCGATGTTTCGAAGATCCTCGCGATATCCAGTCCATTTGTGAATGAGTGATGGTGACAATTGTTCATCCCATGACACTCTATCTAGCCACAGATCTTGCATAAAGATCTTGGCTTTGACGACTATTGGTGCGAGAAGTCCTAGCGGATCATACAGTTTAGCGATTTCAGACAAAATAGCTCTCTTTGTCTTAGGCGTATCTGGCGGTAGCGTGTACTTGAACTAGAGAGCGTCAGTGCGTGAATTCCAGTACATGCCCAGGACTTTTACTGGTGCATCACTGATTTCTTTAAGCGGTGTATCCAGCTGCTTTTCTGGAGCGACTTCAGCGAGTAACCGTGGGCTATTGCTAGCCCATTTGGCAAGCGGGAAGCAGCCTGCTGCACACAGAGCTTTTGTTTGTACTGCAGCCTTGATAGCGTCTTCTTCGTTGTCTGCTCCACCGTAGATATCATCTACGTAGCGTGTTTTCAACATTGGAGCAACAGCTAGCGGAAAGCGGTGTCCTTCATCCTTTACTAGTTGGATAAGCACACGTACAGCGTCAAAAGGTGCACTAGCGGTTCCGTATGTGACTGTCTTGAGACAGTAAGCGTCTATTAAGTCATTCTCATCTATCCAGAGAATGCACTGAAGCGGCCAATCAAGCGAGTCGACCTCAATCTGTCTGAACATCTTGGTGATGTCAGTAGTGAATAGAATCCTGCTGCAACGGATTCTCAACATCACATCAAAAATGTCAATTTACGTTTTGGGTCCTGCGTGGAGAATGTCGTTCAATGAAATTCCTGTAGATGTTGCACAGGAACCATTGAACACTGTGCGGAGCTTCGTAGTGGCACTATCAAGCTTCAATACTCCATGGTGAGGCAAGAAGTAAGCGTTTGCGGGCAATTCGTTGACTGGTACTCGTACCATGTGTCCTAGTTGAATGTATTCTGCCATGAATGCACGATACATGTCAGAATGTTCTCTTTCTCGCGACAAGCGAGTTATTAATCTGCGGAGTGACCCCATAGCTGCGTTGATAGAGTCGCCAAGTTGACTCTCAAGGGCCTTAAGCGGTAATCTCACTACGTAGCGTCCATCAGGCTGTCGATAATGCGTTTGACGAAAGTGAATTTCACATTCGTCTTCTTCAGCGGTGTTGAGCGGTGAATTTCCTGATGGAACTTCTTCCTGTTCCCAAAACTTAGCGATAGCGTCTTGTAATTCAGTATCTACTGACGCATGTAGTGCTACGTGTGATGTTGAAGCGTGTTTAGCGGTGACAGCTCCATAGACAATCCAACCAAGCGTGGTGGATTGTGCAATAGGAGCATTGCGAGGTCCTCGTTGAATCTCTGCGTTTTTGATCTGTGCGGCTGGTGATGCACCTAGAATAATATCTACAGGGCGTGGCTGTAGATACTGCGGGTCAGCGAGCTTGAGATTCTCAAGATGCGGCCATTTTGGATCAGCGATCAC
This sequence comes from Cotesia glomerata, assembly GCF_020080835.1. NCBI lineage: Eukaryota > Metazoa > Arthropoda > Insecta > Hymenoptera > Braconidae > Cotesia > Cotesia glomerata. Next base: position 20,773,658 of record NC_058158.1, on the reverse strand, counting down.
GAACGATGGAAGATCTACCGTCAGTGTTGGTAGAATATGCATGCTGACATGCATTGATGCGGTCGTACACAGCGAACGAAGCTCAATTGTGCTCACACCTAGTGAGCTTCCTGCGGAGACATTGCCAATGCCCTTGAGCATGACCATGTCACGCTGTAGCGGTTGTCCAAGCTTCTTGAAGAGCGACTGTCTCATAAATGAGAGCTCTGAACCTTGATCAATCAACACTCTGGCGGTGATTGGATTACCATGATGCGGGCGTACCTGGACTAAGGCGGTAGCTAGCAATACTTGAGCGGAAAGCGGATCTGAAATAATCAACAGTTAATTTCAAGTTGTAAACGGTCTAAAGGGAACGATTAGTTGCCTGTGCGGAAGATGTAGACTGCGGTGAAGCTGGTTTCGTTGGTGCATCCAAAATAGATGGACATGTGGTGACGTTGACCACATTTTCGGCAATCTTGAGCGGTCTTGCAATCTACGGCATGGTGCGGAACACGAAAGTTGAAGCACAAATTGCATTTTTCAACTATCTTGTGTAATTCTCCATAGCGAAGTTATTTAAGGCCCGAAGTCGAGTTTTCAGTCTTAATAAACGGAAAGTTCAGCGCACCGGTGTACGAATGACTATCAGGAGCAGCACCCGATGTGCTCTGCGATGCTCCTGACACTCGACCTTTCCTAGCGGTATTACACTTCACTTAACACAAAACAATTTTTAGCGGTATGATTAATTAAATTAATTGAGATAGAGCCAGCCTGATCTGGCTCGAGGGACCAATGAATAATTACAGAAAGAGCGGAAAAGCGGGGATCAGGTTTAGGTTTGGATATCTCAATTAAAACGCGTAAATTATTATCAAAAATAACACTAGTAATTTATTTACATTAATTACACTCAATATTTAATATTTTTAATAGCGGATTGTTAAGATAAAAGCGGATTTGTAAATTACAGCGTGGTTTGCAAAAGCGAAGCCGGTTGACACATGGTTGAACACTTTGCCGGCACTGAAAAAGCGGTGAAATAAATGCACTTAACACAATTTGCCTATAACAAATTAAAGCGAATTATTAGCGGTTAATTTAAGCAGTTTAAATTATAAAATAAGCGAAATGCGGTTTATTAACGAAAAGCGAAAGTAAAGAAAAAGTAATGGCGACTTGATGCAGCGAAAGCGTAGAAGCGAAAGATAATAACAATAGTTCGTCTTCTTCCTCGTTGACTTGGGAAAGAAGGCTATTGCGCATGTCTAGCGGGAGCGATCAGCCAATAAAGCGGTCGATTCATGGCGTGATCGAGAGGCTGGTTTTCCATTGGCGGTTCGATTTTGCGGGAACTAGCGGTGGACAGGTGCGTCTCTTGAATTTGGGAGTCCCCCAGGAGCGAGTTGATCGCTACTGGGCCTTGTTCACCTAACAATAAGTAATAAAATATACAATTTGCTTTTAAATATTTTTCTTATATTTATGGTGAATCATGATCTTACAGATACAAGTTTACAAAATTGTTTTTTCCACCCCTTCCTCGGTATCGACGGCGCCAGTTGGCTCGCGCTCTCCCGGCAGCTTGATGTCGTTTTGGAAGCTTAACTAAAAAATTAATAAAAGTAAATTAATAAATCGATAATGAATTCTGATAAATTAAAAAAATTATTTTAAAAGTTTAAAATTTTTTGTCTTTGTATCTACCTTCAGATTTTGTTCCATTGATGGTTGCTGACTCTGATTTATCAGCTGAAGGAGTTGATCCTTCAGCTGACCCATCATTTACAACGTCGCTCTCTCCGTCGTTTCCTTGTCCATTTCCAGGACCTTGCTTTACTACCGCCGAGCTTGACGTTCGCGTGTCAACGCCAACAGACCCGAGCGTCGTATTTTTTTGTGTTTGCGCTGCTGGTTGTACCGTTTATGGTTGAACATCTTCTGCCTTGCTGTCCGAAATAAATTCATTGAAAGACTTAACGGCTGCTTCAATTTCTTGCCGACGCTTTAGAATTTCTTGCTCTGCAAAAGAAAAATATATTTTTATACTTTATAAAAAAATTGTGATATGTTTATTATTTTCATGAACAAAATCTTACTCTGTGCTTCGTCCTCCATAATTACTGTAACGGAAAAAAATATTTATTATATTAGTTCAATGAGTTTCATAAATAACAGAAAGGTTCAAAATCGATTCACGTATATAATACTGAAGTTAGCCGTCACCTGTTAATTTTAAAAATTTCAATAACAAATTAATTACAATAAAAAAATGCTTTTAAAAATTTTCACTTGTAATTTTTATTAATTTTTACCCGTGGAATTTTTCAATTAAATTTTTTTTATAATAATTTAATTATTATAAAATTCTAAAATAATTTTTAATGTCCGTCAACTTCAGTGTCACGTATATAATAATATAGAATATTAACTTTAATTTATACTTACACGATAAAAGATTAAAACACTTACAATAACCCCTGAGTGAAACCTTTTAATCAAATAAAAATGGCGGATAGCTAAAAAATCAGCCACAACTATCGCACCTTTAAAAAAATAGTTATTCTATTAATCTTTTATACCTATTTAAGAAAATTTATTCTTGTAATACGAATTATTAATAAATTATAATCCATAAAAATTAAAATAATATTTTAAATAAGAACGTACAAAGAATCTCACAAGTGGCAATTTCACAGCAAGTTAAGACGCAGTACACGGGTTGCAGTGAAGTTTTTAATACAGCACGCGTTCTTGGAGAAGTAATATGACACCGACCACAACATCTCTTCGATTTTAAGTCACTATTTTCACTAAAAGCATATCAATTGGTTAGGATTTCCGCACGAAATTTAAATCGTAAAAAATCAGAAAATTAATTGTTCCTTCCTTACTTCATTTAATATACTTATATTATTTTGATAAAATAAAAAAAAAATACGCGAAGGAACTTTTATACTTCTATGTGGATATGAAAAATTGTAGATATAATTATGTTTCATCGAAGTAGCGGTGAATCCCTTTCTGATAGCGAGAAAGACACTATTGAATGCGAAAGACAGTCTTATATTGATAAAAATTTTAAGATTTTCTAAGTAGCTTCTAATTATTTACAATATGTAAGTTGTTGAAATATATTAATGGCATACATTTATTTTTTTGAATAAAATAGTTTTCAAAATTTGAATGAAAAAAAATTTTTTTCGTTTAATTTCCTACAAAACCTAGTGTTAATGTCTTTTTTAAATTAAAATGTTGATGTACTGATCTACACTGGCATTGCAAAAATCAAGCGATTTCTTCAACTAAAATTGTCTCTATTGATTTTTTTTTTTTTTTTTTTTTTTTTTTTTGTTAAAATAATATTTTAACGACATTAAATAATATTTTCAGTAAATTAAGTGAATACTTACTTGACTTTAATTACTTGCTGTAAAATTAAAAACACATCTGTAGTTGATCCAAATAGAACTAAATAAATTACGTCATAAAAATTTAATAAGTATCGAATATCACTTATAATTTTTTTTTCTTTACGAATAATACCAAAATTATTTTTAACTTGAAATTATATTTAAATATTTATCAATATTCACAACACAGACCAAATGGTATTTTATTTTTACACTAGTTGGTACAATTTTGTTTCTACAATTTTTCTCAATTTAAGTACATAAATATATTCTTTTTCATTATCGTCGCAAAATTTAGATTTTATACAATTCGTTTCTTTCTTAAATATCTAAATTAAATTTCTTTAATCTTTTGAAATTTGTGAAAAGTTCAAGTCGAGATTTGTTTTTCTTAAGAAATAAGCCATAAAAAAAATTTTTTCCCTCAGATGTTGAAAATATGAAAATTTAAAAATAATTTAACCACTTCTACCAATTTTTTTTATAGAAGTTCAAACTTTTAATAATTATGATTATTATATATGATATTTCATTTTAGAAGTACGTACGAAATATTAGTTCTGGTCTAAAATTTTAAAAAACATATTTTTCGAGACTGCAATTTTTAATAACCTTACGGTTATTATTCGCAAATTTGCTTAAAAATTTTTATAGAACCAATTGGAAAGCCACAATTTCCAAGCAACAATTAATTATGAATAGTTGATGAAAAATGAAATTGTTAATAATTGGGAATCTGAATTTAAAAATTACTGTGATACTATTGGTCCAATGAAAAACTTTAGTAAATAAAAGTTGATTAGCATTAAATTGTCAACAATAAATGTTTTTAATTATTTTTCGATAGAATAAATATATTCGCTGTAATTTCCAAAATTGCGACTCATAATAATCACAAATTTGAATCATATTCTGTATTAATCGTAATTGCTAAATTTGAAACACTCTATTGGTCGTGAAAAATCATATTAACATTTTTTGCAGATAATGATTTATTTTTACGAATAATATTTTCACTGACATTTAAAAATGAAGATTTATCGGATTCCTAAAAACTCGAACTGATTAATTAAGAATTGTTTTTTCATAATTATAACGAAAATATCAGTGCTATGAAAAATTAATAAGGTACGTTTTTTTTTTAAAAGAAACACATTTTTAATGTCTAATTTAAATAATTTTATAATAGGATCAATAGGAATAACGCCATCATTTCTACGTTAAAATTTGTATTAATGAGTGGTTTAAATTTTTCATAATTATTAATGTTAATTTTGAAATTAACACTAAAATATCACCACAAAAAGTATCGGTCAATCAAAAAATTATAAGCAATACTTTTTTGCGAGAATGACATTTTTAAAAATTTTCGTGCATAAAAATTTTTTATTGGACTAATATTTTCGCCATAATTTAATAATTACAGTTCATAATAAATGTTTCAAATTTAAGACAATTATTGTGAATACTATATTTGAAAATACAATTTTTCTATTAGCTCAGTAGAATAATCACGAGAAACGTATTTTGAAAATTAAAATTCCTACAATTCTTATCGTAAAAATATTTTTACATAACCAATTTTCGCCTTTGCATAAAAAATTCAAACCATTTAATACAATTATGATTTTATCATATTGCGATTTAACAAAATCAACTATATGTAATTATTGGCTTAATATCCTTTTACCCCTAGCATAATGTAAATATAAAAATGTCACTTTTTCCTTCTTCTAATACTTTTTATGAGAAATCACGGATTTACAAAAGGGAGATATACTCATAAGTGTGCTTTTTTTTACATTTGTGTTTTTAGTCTCAATCTTATCTATAACTTTCTTCATCATTGAATTTTCGTTTCCTGTCTTCGCATCTGTAAAAAAATAATTTATTAAAATGTATATTCAACTTTATTAACAAAAACATCAACTTACCGCAGATTTTATAAATCAGTTTACTTCTTTTATACAGTTGCAATCAACTTCTCCATTATCAGATTCTCGTCCATCTTTGAATATTCAAACACTCGCGGAATTGTCGATACATATGTGATAATATAATTTCCTAAAAAATAGTAAATATTAGTATTAAGTGTTCTACATGAGTAAACTGTATAATTGTCATTGTTTCAGTCGCAAAGCAGACTATTTTTGTTATTAAGTCGCGAAGCAGACAATTGTTTCAGTCGCAAAGCAGACTATTTTTGTTATGAAGTCGCGAAGCAGACAATTGTTTCAGTCGCAAAGCATACTATTTTTTAGTCGCAAAGCAGACTATTTTTGTTATGAAGTCGCGAAGCAGACAATTGTTTCAGTCGCAAAGCATACTATTTTTCCGAGTTATAAAGAAACTCTTCTTTGTCAAGTCGCGATGCGGACTTAATTTTTTCAATGTTCGTTCACTTATGATCAAAAATACAAAAAATTATGATTATGAAAATGCCCACCTCCGCCCTCTTACCACCACTAATGGCAATTAATTTAACTTGCAATAGCTGTAAGTATTATGAATGTTGTTTTTAAAAATCTATACAAAACCAATATTGATGATTTCAATAATTCACATAGACTTTTAACTGCAATTTTTTTTAGTAAGTGATTGTTACCATTGAAATCATAATAAAAAAATTTAATAAAAATTGGATATGTTTATTATCATTAAGTAACAATAATTAAAAATTTTCTGATTTCATTTTTCATTATCAAATATGTTTTAAAGCCGACTTTTGTATACTGATTTCATTTCTAAAGTGAATGTTTTTCAATTCTTCATTTAATTGTAAAATTGTTAACCATCCTTATTTTATTAATTATAAAACATACCAGGAGTTCATTGTTGCTATATGTAAAGTACATATACATTAAGGGGGGAAATACGTGTAGATGGCCGTTTTCGAGCAGATTTTAATCAATTATTTAAAGGTATAAAAAATTAATATTATTTATTCAAACTTTTGGGTTATTTTATACATATATTGAAGAGTAAAAATTTACATTTACAAGAATAAAACTTAAAAAGTAGTAAAGATATCAGCTGATACATCTCGTAGGTTGTCGTCCGACTTCGCAACTGGTGTACATCATGGAGGCCATAATTTTTATCTGAAATCAATGCATCAAAATTATAACTTTTTTTAGACATGTATCTTCTATATGAACCTCATTTTAAAGAAAAAAAAAAAAAATTTTCATTTTTTTGACGGCTGTGAAAGTAAGTCATGTTTTTTTACCTTTTTTTTGTTTATTGTTTAGTATAAAAAAATTAGTTAAAATGAAAAAATTGCTTCTGATTGAGGTTCATATTCAGCACAATTATGTAAAGAAATAATATACTAAATTTGAAGATGATTGGTTAAAAACTTTTTAAGCTAGAGTGTACACTAGTTCGAAAAAACTAGTTTCGAGAAAAACGCGTTTAAAAATAAGTGATGAAAAAGTTAAGGTGACCGTCTCTTTTTTCTCATGCAATAATTTCTCGCGACATAAATTATCAGCAATAATTTCTTGTTCGATATTTTCACAAAGGCAATATTTCTCATTGTCAAAATTTATTTGGTATTATTAATTATTATTAAAATTAATATTTATTTAACTATGAATTTTTAATGATAAAGTGAAAATAAAATATTTGAGAAACTTTTAAATGATAATTTTTTGCTCTGTGAGAATTTTTTTAATCAAGAAATTTTTGAGTGAGAATTTTTTGCATGTGAGAAATTTTTGTATGATAAATTTTTTATGAAAAATTTTTGTTTCGATAAATTGTTACTGGTAAATAAAGCCACGGTGCCAAAAGGTTAATATAAAGTTGTATTAAACGAATTGAAACAACTTACCAATTAATCAGCTATTCCAGCACCATATTGTAAGCCTTCTTCAGCTTCATATGCTTCATTTTGAGCTTGTAGCTTTTCTTTTCGTGCTTTTCGGGCTTCTTTACTGTCCATGGAGCTGCGTCGATTCTGACGGGTTACGCGCTGACTGTCGGATTGTTGTGCGTGATTGAAGCTATTGTTCCCAACGATGAGACCTAACTCGTTCATGACTAATAAAATACTTGAACTGCCTTCATTGAATAAGCAAGCAGCCAAGTATGCAGCAATTTCAATAGTTTTTAAACCACTATGCAAATGTTTAGGGGCCATACGCCAAATAGTTGAATTAAAACTTTCATTAGCATTTTGAGTATGGCCTCCTAAACATCTCTCCAATAAATCTACCCGGGATAAATCCTGATAAATTGGAAAAATCGCTTTTTGAACGTCAGGATGCAAAGGTGTCGGATGTTTTGGAGGTTCTGTCCCCAGAGCTTTTTTAATGATACGGCGACCACCGAGATCTACACCCTTTGGACATTTGTCATGTTGTGGATTATCATCTGTTGATATCATATGGAAATAAGTTGCCAATATCTCATTTTTCATGTCTTCAACGCTATTTACATTTCTCCTAATTGCTAGTCCATAGTAAGTGCTTAATTTTTTTATTTAAACTTCTGTCAACTTGGAAGTATATGAATGACTACCTACTCGACCCTAACCGACCGCTCCGTTCAGGTAATTATGTTCTCGGGCGCTGTACCGAGCGCACTTACTAAATCGCTTGTAACTTTTGAACGAATAATAATTTTGACCTGAAATTTTAACTGTATATTTTTCAATAGTTTTACAAGCGATTTATGAAAAAAAAAAATTTTGAATTTTTTCAAGCCTCTACACGTATTTCCCCCCTTAACAATATCAATTTCATTACACTTTTCATTTATGTATGTTGGCAATGTAAAAATAATTTTCTATCATAATTATCAACTTTAAATTTGAATGAGTGATAGGGTAGAAGTACCGCTTGTGGCTATTGTAGCGTTTATGGCCATTCCCTGGTTAAAAATACTGATTGAAACAAATTAAGAAGCGGTCACTTCATGTAAACTGTATATCTATATACGCAAACAAAAGAATTAAAATTATTGAAAAGAATTCGAATTTAATCATTTTTATTATATCATTTTATCATTATGTTAAATGAACCATTACAAACTCAATTTGTTTTAATATAAATTTTTTAAAATTTACTAAAAATATGGTCATAATATTATTATCTTTTATAGATTAATTCAAATGTTAACTGGCCAAAAACGGTGCTAGGGTGGACAAAGACGGTATTTCTACCCTATACAATAATAGAAAAATCTGAAAAATCTCATTGTTTTTCAATTATTGATGAGTTTGTATTTTGATCATTACCATCATGATATTATAAGTTGTTAAACGATGCAGAATTCTTACACATGTCAAATAAGTCACATCGTATGTGTCGAATTGCCTTACTAAAATCACTTTTAATATTATTAATGTTGTACTTGTTACTTCTTCGATAGGCTGCGTAATAGTGGTAATTGTTAAAATTAATTACTGTAAAAAAATTAGAAGATTGTGCATCTTCAGGCCCTGATTCAATAATCAAATTTACATTAAAATTTTTATCCATAATGAATGTAATTAATTTTAATTCCAATGCGTTACTTATTGCAATCGTGGAACCTTCATTACCCCACAGTTTATCCCAAGCTACCATTCTAATGAAGTCATATAATTCTGGATTCTCTACAACAAAACTTTCACCATTATCGTCTTTAGCTTCAACTTCGATAAAACTGGTCTTACATAATGTTTCGTAATATTTTTGATATTTAAGAATTTGAGTAATACAGCAGAGTTTGACTTCTGCATATTTCTTCTCATCATTAAACAATAATTTGGCTATAGAACGATGAAAACAATTACCATCTGGTTCGACGTTACAAACAATAAAATGTTTAAGAAGTTCTGAAGAGAAAGAATCAGTCATAACTTTTTTATCATCTGCATCGAGGTAGGGTACGAATTTAACAGATAAATTTCTCATATAAATACTAAGGCCTTCAGTAAGATCACGGTTGTTTTCGACAATTTCTTCAATATCTCGAAGACACTTACAAGACTTAATGTCTTGTATTTCTTGAAGAATTTTATGAATTTGAGTTGAAATACAATTTTCAAGAAAATTCATGTTTGGTGAAATTACTAAATTACTTACTTTCTTGGTGGTAGCTTTATTGACATAATAGGTTAACTGTTCATCTACATCGATCATTTTGATTTTTATTCCATTCCAAGTTGGCAAATCAAATTTTGGTGAGCCAGTTTTTCTGTGAGCAGCAATGAAATGCCAGTTTACTTCATTTATTATTGTTGTAGGGATTACTGATGAATATGTAATATTAGGTAAATACTTAGTAATGTTGACGAAGTTATGCTTTGATCGTTCAACACCAACAACAATCACATTTATTTTTAATGCAGAGCATAGAACATAAAAAGCACCATGATTACCCCATTTTTTTTCGCACGCAATGTTACGTAAGAAATCATTGACAATAGGGTATTGTTTATCGTCAACCTGAATACCACCATAATATATAATGGGTTCATACATAGATTTATTAGTTAGAACATGATTGATTATAAAGACTTTGATATTGATGTATTTTTCCTGATCACATAGAACAACATCGGCAATTGCTCGATATAAACAATTACCATCTGTTAAAACATTTGCTAACAAAAAATCGTTATTTAGTGCACGATTTATTTTGGCATCGTTAGCAGATAATTCGGAAGTTTCTAATGTATATTTATCAATATTCACGGGATATTTAATGACATCGGTTGTATTTTTTGTTATGGAATCTTCAATGTGATTGCAAATTCTAGAAATAAGTTGACTTTGTACCTGCCAAATATTTTCAATAACTCCAATATCTTCACTCTCAGCTATATCGAACAATAATTGTTTAATTAATGCAGAATATGCATCCAAACTGTTGTCGTCAACTTCTTCTACTTCTTCAACTTCTTCTACTGTTGAATTTTTCGTTTTCATTTCTTTTTTCTGTGCTTCAAGAATGTAGCTTGGTTCGCGAATTTTCATGTTGCGATTTTTTCGACTATCTATTATTTCCGGAAGCACACATTCTTTATAAAACTTAGTTAGTTCGGATTCCATTTTTGTTTTCCAAAAGTTATCATCTCTTTCAATTATCTCATATTTTAAGCCTTTTTGAGTCCATACTGCAAAATAACATTTTTTTCTATCGGTGATATGCAACTGCCCTTGCACTTGATAATAATAATTGTGTCTGTTTTTTAAACACCCAGTTTTTGAATCAAAAATAGCCGTTATTGCTTTCTTTCCTAATCCAAGGGCGTCATCTGGTGACAGATGTTTTATTGATTCTAGACATTTAACTTCAACTATAAAATCGTCACCAATGAGACCATCTGGTGTTGCACCTAAATATTCAATATGTTTGTCGATAAAAAGCCCACAGGGTTTTATTTCTTGTGGTTCAATTCCAAGTTCCTTTGCCAAATCATTTAATGCTCGTTTTTCAAAATCACGGCCAAACAGAATTGCGCCAACACTATTCAATACTGGTGGATAGACAATTCTTTGTACCAACGATGAACATGAAGTAGCAGCTCTGCGACAACATATCGACCCAAAATTCGATGCAGTTATGATATCTCGCCGATATTGATGCCACTTTGCCGAATGAGCTTGATCCATTGTTTCCTTCATAATTTCATCACGTTTCTTTTGTCGATCTTTCAATTTTTGGAAGTGTTCTTCTTCTTTTCGGTTGTATTCGTGTAAAGGCATGTCATCGTCTTCTACTTTTCCGTATGATTTGTCAGCGCCGTAAAATCGTCGATGAGACCTGCCTTTTAGTTTCCTGGATTTTTCAGTTCGAAGTGCCTGAGCTTTCTTACTTTTTTCCAACTTCGTTAATTCGGAAGGAACTTTCAAGCCCATGTGTTGATGAATTTTTGTTCCAACTTCCTGAGTATCTGATTGAATAACAGCAATAGCTACTCTGGAATTAAACGAGTCGCGTTGGCTGTAATTAATTCGTCTTCCTCCCAAAGTTTTATTAGCTATAGAATTAAGCCCTTCAACTTTGTTCGTTGTGAGATTATCTAACAGGCTATCCGCATGCTTAGATAACCTTGAAACAATTTGAATAATAATTGGAAAAATTCCAACAAGTTCTAAACTTGCGATAATGTTTTCTTTTATGCCTTCACAGTCATTATCGGTTTTGTTTGAACACTGGCTATGGTCACCAAAAAAATGTTTCGGCATATTCGTTAAAATATCGCTCAGTTTGTTTATTTGTTCATCTCGGTCGCAATTACTTTTCTTAATCTTTTCAACATTATTTTCTACATATTTACGCATTTTTACCGCGCTTTCTTTAACATACTTTCGCAATGTCATAACATTCATTACTGTTGATGCTGGAATCTTTATTTCTGATGCATTAACAATGTGCCTACAGAAGTTACGGAACAAGTGATTTTTACATTCAATCTTTTCAACTCCAATACCATATTCTTTGTAAGGGTCATTGTTAACGATAGATTGATGAACACTACTATTGCCATCTCCAATGAAACTTTTATAAATCAATCCGTGCGAGTTAATACTTTTTGTGAAGCCCTCTACAATTATATCAGCTTCCATTCTTGTCGATGGATCATTACGAGCGTAATTTTTGAAACATAAATGATCAGGTGGTTTTTCCAGGCCGCGTTTTAAAGATGAAGCACAAAATGAACAATATTTATTTCTCATTCCACAGTACAGTACTCGTCCAGTACGTAAGCCAATAATAGTTGCGAAACCCGACAAAGCATCATACCTTCCATTTTTGTATGAACGTTTAGACCAGGCGCCATCAACAATTACTGTTATGTACGGAATTTGAGTACCATCGTGAATAATAAAATCACCCTCTTTAATTGCTAATTCTCTTTCCATTTCTGCTGCTTCAGCCATTTCTTTCTCTGATGTTCCCCTAATAGAACTTTCAATCTTCTGACGATACTTCCGGTAAGTCTTATCTGTCATGAAATGTGTATTCATAGTTGCTAGCTGTTCTTTCAAGTTTGTATAGCCTATACCACTTATCAATGATCCTAAAACAGCACTTTCATTTAATGACATTGAATTTGTCGATTTCTTTGACTCAGACCAAATACTTGCATGCTTAAAACAATTTTTGCATTGCCAATACATTTGAGTCAATAATCCTTGATCAGTGGAACGTAACAGTATTAGATCACGAAAAAGACCCTTACAAGATCCAGTATGATTATTATCAAATGCTTCATGTAATTCATGCATTATCCAATCAAAATCATGAATGCGTCTAGTTGTTACGTGTTCTTTGAAGTATGGCTCATTTTTATTTTCTTGATCAAGATGTTCATTGTTTTCTTTTTTAAGGTTATTCATTTCTGGAATTGTTGGAGTTGAATCATTAATTGAGTTTACATAAGTTTTACCTTCTCCAGAAGATTCAATATTATCAACTCCAGTGATAGAATCATTTTCTAATTGATTTTGAACATTTTCTGAATCGATTTTGCAATTTATACCCTCGGTATTATCAGGCTTGTCAGAAATAGGTTCATGAAGAGTAACCATTTCTAGCTGTTTCTTTGTGCACGGTATTTTTGTGTCAATAAAATCGATACTGCAATGTTTTTCTGAGTCATAACATGCATTGCCTTTGTCTTCAAAAGAATCAGAAAAATCAAGATGACTAGATCCATCTTCAGTATTTAGTTCACATTGGAGCAATTTTATTTTTTTGCATGGAGCTTCATGTTAACTGTCTTCAGCAGTATCGTGGTTCGAATTGCTAAAAAAATTAAAATTGTTACCCATATCTTCATTCCGCTCTTCTTCGGCTCTTTTCATCTTCGCGAGTTCTTCGGTTTTTTTCGTTTTTTCTTCCCTCTTGATTTTCCGACTATTGTATTATAAATATCATATTCATTATAATATTATGCTAATGAAAAGAATAGAGCATTTATATCAAAGATGAAATTGAAATGAATTAATAAATTTCGGTAATAAATTTTCAAGCTGTTGAAAGTAAAAAACTGGTTGATTATTTTAAGTTAGTCTATACTAATGAATTTGTTAAACCTGTATGAAAAGTTATTAAAATAAATTACTTTTCTGTCAAATACTTTCTTTACAATAAGTTGTGTAAGACCAGCTTTGAGATCTAACCATATTATATCGATTCCAACTGCGTGGCCTCGTTAAATTATAAAGCGAGAATCTCTACTGATTCTAGCAACATTAAAAAAAAAAAAAAAAAAAAACGTGAAGAAATCTATTCTACAGAAAGCCGTTGAAAACAACTTACATGGATTTTAGAAAGTTTAAAATAAATGAAAAACCAATACTCGGAAATAATTACTAATGTTATATAATGTAACGAGCATACATGATTATAATCTCATATTTTCTATTATATCGAACAATTCAAAACGACATTATATTACATTTCTTTTTCTTTAGAGTTACAACTCTTTTTCAAGGATAATATACATGCGCGCGCAGATTTTTAAAGTTTACCGTATAGTACAAATCCGTCCCTAATAGAGATGTGTAGATTTACAAAATTTAATTTTAATGATTATAAAATTAAATGAATATGCAAACGATCATTATTAAAGAAGCGGGTGCTAAGTTTTTCTTTTCCTTTGTAGTTTCAAGTCCACTGATGTGATTATCTCGTACTTCAATACATCTTTCCTTCTCTAATATCTATGTTGAAAGAAATATGGGTGGAGAGGATATTTATCGAATAAAAGAGCAGACCGAAAAAGGAGGAGACTAAAGTAAAATTTAAATAGCGCGTCAAAAACTCGAATTGTGATTCGCTTTCTGAAAAAATCAGTGGAAGAACATCTGATAAACCATAGAAAGCATTTCCTGACAGCTATAACAAGCTTTGACTATATTATAAGATAGTTATTGCTGTTGTGAGATTTGCGCATAGCCGACACATCTATATACTTGTATTACAAAATTTATACGAGTAAAAAGTGAGATGGGCAATCGACGTGGTTTTTCAAGGTTGAGAGCTGATTAGTTTTAGGAATCGATCGGTAAAGCCGTTTAAAAGTTATTCCAAAAAAACCACTTTTTAAAAAATTTTTTTTTGTAGTTTTTTTGCAATTTCCAAAAATCTAGCGAACCGAATCGATTCAAATTTTTACGAAATTTAATGGCTATGATACTCTTTGGTTCGCCACCGATTTCGATCCGATCGGCCAAGCCGTTTAAAAGTTATAAGAAGTTTACATACATACACACACACACACACACACACACACACACACACACACACACACACACACACACACACACACACACATACATACATACAGCCGCACGGACACCATCGCGGGAATATTCAGGGAAGCTTCCTAGGACCTCAAAACGTCGAGATCTGATGAAAACTCGATTTTTGTAAAACGGGGTGAAAACAATAACTTCCCGATTTTTGAAAATCTTTGATTTTCTTAGCGGGAAGTTAAAAATATATAAAACCGCTAAATAAAAAAAACAGCTGTACTAGGAAGGTAATGCACAGGCGCCCCCGGTGGAATAAATGAACATAATATTTATTTTATAGATATAAATATATCACCATCCATGTTAATTTTACATGGATATAAATAGATATACCCTTATAGTTTTCGTTTTTTAATAATTGTAATTAAACGGCACTGAATTAATTAGCTATTCGCATTCGGTAACCTGAAATTTTCAAGAATTTAAAAAAAAAAATTTAACTCAAATAATGGATTTTTTCACAAGTTACAGTGTTTCCGGAGTTTCATACATGACAGGCAGAAAAATTTTTTGATTTATTTTAATGTCTTTTATCCGTTTCTATTGCACTGAATCAATTTTAAAAAAGTATGGAATTAATCTTCATTAAATTATCTCAACAATAGTATGCAAAATATCTTGAATCCGTGAACTAACAAGGTTATAATAATAAAAATAGTTGCCAGAATGAGGCGAAAAAATTTTTCGATCATTAAGCACTCTCTGATGCTTCCCGCTAAGAGATTGAAAATTTCCAAAAGTTGGGAAGTTGTTGGTTTTTTACTCCGTTTTTCGAAAATCGAATTTTCAATGGATGTTCACATTTTGAGGTCATAGAGGCTGTTGTGACTATTCCCGCGATGATACTCGTACGTCCGTACGTGCGTGCGTGTGTGTGTGTGTGTGTGTGTGTGTGTGTGTGTGTGTGTGTGTGAACCTCTCATAACTTTTGAACGAAGTTTTCTTTTATTATTCAACAAAGTTCTTGCAGAGGAAAAAAAAAACAAAAAAATTTTTTTCAGAAGATATGCAAATTCAAAATTTCGCGTTTTTTCCAGTTTTTCAATTTTGTTTTTGTAATATCTCGAACGCTATTATAGATACAGGAATGGTCTTTTGTTTATTTGAAAAGGGACACTTGGGGCTACTGAAAAAAAAGAATATTTTGGCAAACAAAAATTTGAAAAATACCAAATTTGTCAAATTTTTAATTTTTGAAAATCTTTAAAAATGACGGTTGACATTAAAATTTTGGCTCAATTATTTTTGTATAATACGTTGTACTGTTCTTTAAAGATCCTGAAAGTTTTAAAACTGTGTTTTTTCAAAAATATGAATTATTGAATTTCGGAAAAAAAATTTTATTTGTTTTTTACAACTTCTAAATAAGGTAAAGTTATGCAGATACATAGCATTGAAATTTTGAGTATTAATAGTATATTACACTCCTAGGGAAGTAAAGTAAGAAATGTCTCAGATGACATGTAATTGTTGGCCGAGGCGAAGCCGAGGTTGACAAACATGTGATCTGAGGCTTTCTTATTTACTTCCCGTGCAGTGTATACTATTTTTTTGCTCGACGAAGACAGGAAGCGGCATTTTTGTTTAGCGCAGCGGGCAGAATGTTGACGCTTTATGTGCGGGCGAGAAACTAGAAAAAGCACGACCAACGGAGGGTTAAATGCACGACGTGGAAATATTGGTTAATAAATTTATTTTCACTTTTGTTTTTTTTGGACGTAATCTCAAAGTCAGGCTTAACGCATGGTATAATTCTTTACTTTTTCATTTTTTTACTTCATTTTAAGTTGTTGACGCCACTTATCGTCTTCTTAACATGTAAAAGATTTAAAATTTAAGATTGAGCAACATTAATGTGTCGACATTTATAAGTAAACAAGTATTCGAAAGAACAAAAAAAAATAGATATTCTTATCACATCATTTCTGACATTTTTAAAAATTAATATCTGATTATTTAGCGTTAAAAACTGCAATCGAAGTGAATAAACAGACAAAATATATCATACGTTAAAAAAATAAGAAATTATATTATGTGTGGAGCCTGACTTTAAGATTACGTCCAAATAATAAAAAATGTTGAAATTAAATTATTATTTAATATTTCCACGTCATGCATTCAACTTTTTAATGTTAAAAATTATGATATTATGTATCTGCGTAACTTAACTTCATTTAGAAGTTGCAAAAATAAAAAAAAATTTTCTTTTTGAAATTCACTCACACACACAGAGACACCATCGTGAGAGTATAGTCAGGGATACTTCCTAAGACCTCAAAACGTCGAGATCTGATGAAAACTTGATTTTCGAAAAACGTGGCAAAACAATAACTTCCCGATTCTTGAAAATTTTTCAATTCCTTAGCGGGAAATTAAAAAATTTATTTCCATTATAATATTATTATATTGTTAGGACAATATCACTGTTGCAGTAATGCTTAGAAAAATATTTTTAAGAAGATAATCATTATTTCACCGAACGTAAGGTTTAATATCTTTCAAGTACTTTAGTTTCTGTAATTATTAATCACTTTCAAATCTAGTAAAAATAAGCCACGAAATAACAGTCTGATTAGTCTATACAATATCTAACGTTGTAAAAAGTAAAAAAAACAATCGAATTAAAATTAATGAGGATTGTCTTACGTACATGTGCGTCCAATTCCACTTACTGGAAACCTTGCGGCGAGCATTTTTCTGATTTCCCATTTTGTAGTAAACGCTCCCGCGATTCCGGGTTAGATGTTAAATTTCTGAGAAATTGATCCTTTGTTAATTATTGAATAAATAAAGGAAAATACCTGCAAAGGGTTAAATTTATAGAAAGTATAGCTTCTAACTATAAGGGAAGAGCGGGCAAAACGGGGTACTTTATACATATAATTAGGGTGGCGCAAGAAAACCGACTATTTTTTTTTTTTTTAGTCTCGAGTGAAAAAATGTTAGTTCGTGATGTTTTAAGAGCTATCTCCAAAGGACAGCTTAAAAATAGTATATTGTGTGACTAGGGATGAAACAAAACGATTTCAGACCAGAGTGAAGTTGCCTGCCCGAGCGAAGCGAGGGCTGGCATCACTCGGTCTGAAATCGTGTTTCATCCCGCGTCACACATTATATTTTTCATATAAGTTGCATTAAAAATGCTAGTTCAATGTCTGGAGCCAACCGGAACTAGATAGTTTCAGACGAATAGCGAAAATACCATTTTATTATAAAATTTATAATAAAATAGAAAGTAATAGTTTATTTTTTATCAAACATTATTCGTAAATTGAATAGTTTTATTTGGTCATTCTTATTTATGCTTAATAACAGAATTATAATATGTCAGTACAGTTAATGGTTAGAATGAGAATTATAAAGGTATAAAATAAACTGGCCAACGCAAAATGGCCCAAATGTTTCAATTTTTAGTAGATTCAAAAATAATTGGAACAAGATAGATAAATCAAAATACAGTGCAGGAATTAATGATCCTATTGTTGCTAAAGTACTATCAGAGAAAAAAGACGAAACATTGGATTTTATTGAAAGTTATTCGCTGGTATGTTTTAGTTACATAATATCATTCACAAAAGCACTCAAAAACAACTTTCTTTTTCACTATACACTGAGAGAAAAAATTTTTTTTTAAGAAAATGCAAATAATTGAAAGAAGTTTTCTACATTTGGAAAAAAACAATTCTGAATGAAAATTCTCAAGTTATCTATCTAAAATTGTATTTTTGTTTTTTTATTTTTTTAATCAGTTAAACTATTTTCCAACAAAAAAGTTACTGTGCGAAAAATTTTGATTTCTTCTGCAAAGAAATGAAATTGTTAAAAATTTCCAACATATCAATGTCTTGTCACTAGAATGCCCATATTTTTCAAAAGAAATTTTTCCTTTCGGTAAATTTAAAAAAAATTGTGTAATGGAAAAATTTAAACCTTAAATTAATAGTAATTTCCTGGTGTCGATCGAATACAATTCATTTTAAACATAGACAAAAATATACGTGATTATCTTTAACTCGTAATTTATGTTAAATTAAAATTGATCGAATTTTGTACTTTGTTTTAATTGAAATCTTGTTCTTTTAGTATTCAAAAACGATTTTTAATTATTAATTCTAGATTAAGAAAATCAGTTTTTTTCATTCGTACTCATTTGTTGCAGAAATATCTTCCGAGGAATGATTACCGAGAATTTTTAGAGTTATAATATGTCAGTACAGTTAATGGTTAGAATGAGAATTATAAAGGTATAAAATAAACAAACAATTGGTAGGATTGAAAATAAAGCTGCAACTTCATCTCCCGGGCAGTAATTCGTCATTTTCTGTCCGCCGGGAAGTAATAATTGATTACTGCCCGGCACAGTCACATCGGTCTGAAATTGTCTAGTTTCAGTTGGCTCAACATGCATTGAAACTCGCATTTCCAATGCAGGTTATATGAAAAAAATTTTAAAGAGGTCGCTCCAAATTTTTTTAAATTTCAAATATTGTCAAAAATCGATTTTTTTAAAATTTTTTTTCTCATTATAGAATAATTTTATAGACCAAAAAAAAACAATTTTCTAAAAGTTTCAGTTCAAAATGTAAATTTTGAAAGGTCGCTCATAATTTTTTTTTTCTTTAATTCGTCGTATTGCCGACTTTAACTGTTGGGAGTGATACGGTGGGGTTTTTTTGGATTTTAAGGCAAGGGTCAAATCTCAACTAAGCTGCTTTCTAAGACCAGCTTGGGATTCGAACTCACGCTTGGGAGTTGATGAAATAAAATTATTAAATTAAAAAAAATTATTTTTTCTATATTGCGCTTGATTTTTTTTAGTTCATGTCGTGATGTATTTTTATCGATTATTGTACTGAATAAAAAAAAATGCACGAAATTTTAATTTAAATCGTAAAAGGTCGCTCGAAAAAATCTAAACTAGGGCACTAATAAATTGAAAAAGATTATGAGCGACCTTTCAAAATTTTAATTTTGAGCTAAAATTTTCAGAATCTCATTTTTTTAGCCTACAAAATTATACCGTAACGAGAAAAAAAATAAAAATAAAAAAATTCGAATTTTGACGATTTTTGAAATTTAAAAAAATTTGTAGCGACCTCTTAAAATTTTATTTTTGAGCAGTTCTTTGGAGAGGGCTCTAAAAACATCAGAAACTGACATTTTTTTACTCGAGACTCAAAAAAAAATAGTCAGTTTTTTTGCGCCACACTAATATTTATATATATATATATATATTAGACTGGGCCAAAAAAATTAACTATTTTTTTTTTTTTTTTGTATATCGAAAATATTATTTGGGATGACAAAAAAAAAATGTTGTGAGAATTTGAGCCCTTAATATTTATATTAAGAGGTCTATCATCGCAACTTTTAATTTTTTTTTCCGGAACGGGTTTTTGTCTCATAACTCCTAAACCATCGAGGTAAATGAAATAAACTTAGATGTTTTTTGAAGCAAATTTAATTGTCTACAAAAAAAGACTGATTGAAATTTTTCGTCAGATGAACCGTTTTCTTATGAACACGCTTTGAAAATTGATAAGATTTCAGAATTTTATTGTTTAACTTTGGAATTTTGTAATTCACTTAAAAATTAGTATCCGGAAAAAATTCAATAGAGATTCTTGAAGGGAATTTAATTTCCTACAAAAAATGTCTCTTAACATTTTAGCTAAATTCACT
>NC_058158.1:20677203-20753217 GCF_020080835.1 Cotesia glomerata | reverse complement strand
CCGAATACTCTATTTAATTATTTCAAATGAATTAGTAAATATCAGTGATTATCATTTTAATAACAGAAACTGATTAGTAAAAACATTACTCGAGATATTACCGCAAACAAAATTCAACGATTTTGATATTTGATTGCTCAAAATGAATCAAATCATAACTTTGTCTCTTATAATGTCAATAATTGAACCTTTTACCTTAATAATAAATTTACAAAACATCCAGCGACTGATTATTTTTTTTTTAAATTATTTAAAATTTGTTTGAAAAATGCGAAAATAAAAATTCTATCAAAGTTTGAAGTCCTTTTCTATAGATGTATAGAAAACGCAGATAAATATTTTTCATTTTCCATTAAAGTAACAAAAGAAAAAAATGTTTGAAAATTCAGAATTTTTTTCTTGTTTCCATTGAAAAGCCCTAAAATACTTAGTAGATTTTTTTGTAGAACATGTTGAGTTGTAAAACTTTGTAAGAAAGGAATTAAAGATTTTTTGATAGAAACCCTTCTGTCAAACTTATCCGAGATTAAGTTTCTTGCATTTTAATATCAAATATTTAAAAAAATGGTATTCTAAAATATGAACTTTTTTTTTTAATTTTTACTTGTGGATATTAAAATGTAATAATGTACAACTCGTGAGAAATTTCAAAAAAGTAACTCATGTTATTTTTTAAAGAATTACGTAATCTACAATAAAGAAAGTCTTGTAATATTTTTCAATAAAGTTGATAGTTTAACTGAAGAATTGAAAAAAATCTCATAATATGTCAGAAATTTAACTGGCAAGTAAAATTTTTTGGAATTTGGTTTTTTTCTTGAAAAAAATATTGTCGACATTTACAATTTTTTTTTTAATTTTGTTTTTTTCTTGAAAAAAATATTAAAAGAAAGTTAAAAAAAAAAATTTTACATATGCAAAAAACTTAAAAAACTTCAAGTGCAACTATTAAAAATTATCTTTTTGATTGTGATTTAATTAATGACGAAAAAATTAAAAATTGTTAAGCGTCGGTTACTTTCATTATTTGAATTTAATTTGGATATCGAAGATATTTTTAAAAAATAGGATTTATTTAAAATTAAAAGAAACAAACATGAAGAGCATTGAATTATCTAAAAAAAGATGTATCGCATTTTTCGAAATTTTGAAATAAAGACCTGAAAAAAATTTCTAGTTTTCAGAAATCTCAAAAAATGTAAAAAAAATCCAATACATCGTAATTCTTGAAAATTATTAACTAAAATTAACAAACGTAATTTCTATTTACAAATAATGTAAATCACAAAAGACTTAATTTGATGAATATTAATTTAGCAAATATTTGATAATTTTAAAAATTTTTGTAACAAATAAATTATGGCAAAAAAAATTAGAAAAAAAAATTAACACGTAGAAATTTTAAAAAATTGAAAATCCAATTTCTTAAAAATAATTTTTTGGATCAAATTTATTTGTTAAGAAAAATTAAAAAATAGTTAAGTGACTGCTAACTTTAATGTCATCTTAATTTGTTGTTGCTACTTTTAATAAAAAGAGGTTAATAACACTTTCTGTAAAACAATAAATCATAATAAATGCACAGATTGATTAAGTACATTCTGTAATACTTACTTAATAACCAGTCGTTCGATGATCAAATTGAATAATAAATATTACCTATGAAATTATAAAAATATAAAAGTATTATAATACTGTAATTATAAAAAGTGACGCTAAACACAAAATAATCCGTTACAAATAATGGATTATAAGACGCCTATACAAATACAATACACTTATGCACTACAATGGATGCTGAAATATATGTATAATAAATGTACGGCTTGATTAAACTAATTTTATAATACTTACTTAATAATCAGTCGTTCAATGACCAAATTGGATAATAAATATTACCCTGACGATTATAAAAGTATGATAATTTATATTGGTATTATAAAAAGTGACGGCAATCACAAGAGATAATCCGTTACAAATAATAGATTTTAAATACGCATATCCAAATACAATACACTTATGCATTACAGTGGGAGTTGAAATATATGTACAACTTAATATTCACCACCACACATATGTAGAAATAGTACTATATCTCATTTATACGTCTTTACGATACCTAAATGTTTTTGACTATCATGTATAGATGGCATAACATAAAAACTAAATATCACTAGCTCATGCATGTGTGAGTTAGCTTATGCATGTGGAGTATAACATAACAACTACTTACCTCGCGCATTGTCGTAAACTAAAGTGAATAATAGCTGAGCGACCGTACGAATGGCTTGTAAAAAGTGATCCCCGCCCATATACTTTCTGAAGTATTAGTCCAGTCGGCCTGGAAAAAAAAAAAAGTAGTTTGTTGGCCACTTTTCGACAAAATGGTCCAATTTTTGACTTTTTTTTTTTAAACTCAAAAAAATATTCTAAACAATTTTTTATACGTGAGAAGTGTTGTTTTTTTTTTGTTAAAAAAATAGAGTTTTAGTGTTGAGCTTCAAGTTAAAATATCTCAGAAATTGCATCAAAGTATTAGTTGAGACAAGCATAAAATAAAATTTGGAGAGTTAAATAACAAACGAAATCAACCAAACCCGATGACTTTATGACCAATAGTTAACGAGATATAATGACTGTAACTCCTCCAGAAATCGTTCGATTAACTTTTTTTTTCATTAATTATAAAATTTTTGGAGTTTACTCCTTAAGAATCGATTTACATATATAGGCCCGGGGTATGAAAATTATGGGGACCAAAATCGTACTAGAGAGTATAGCATGTCACACGAAATGCGTTATGCGCTATAGTCTGACCATTCCCCACCACACGGTATGCTCGGCTCCATGTACTTGTATATGTTTAGTATATATCTGTGTGTGTATAATAGCATACACATTATACATGTACAGTGTAGCGCCTGCATAACTATATCAATACATTTCTAAACATTTATTTATTCGATATTAACCTACAAACACTTTGAACTTGCGGAGATATTGTTTTAAATTTTATAATTTATTTATAATCGATATAAATATAAATTTGTGTCAGTTGAATACAGTAAAATATGGAAGTTACGTATTCTAGTGAGAATGATCCGGGAGTTGCGGAACACGTGGATGCGGTAATTAAGTAAGTCTATGTAATTCACTTTTACAATTAATATATAAGTTGTCCATTCACTGATAGAAGGAATTGTTTATATTTAATAAGCTTTATTAATAAATGATTTTTTAACGTCAAAGAATTTAATAAGTATTTATTAACAGTTAATAAATTATTTATGAAATGCAATTTATCAAATGTATGAATAAATATTTGTTAGCTACTAAAAAAAGGTTTATTAAAAGTTAATCCATGTTTATTAAAAATAATTTATGAAGTACAAATCAAATACAAATCAACGTAATATTTATTAGTTGTTAAAAAATATTTATTAACTGTTAATAAGTATTTGTTAATTATTAATAAATACTTATTAAATGTTAATAAATATATTTTCCTTCTAAATAAATATTAATTAAATGTAGAAAAATATTTATTAAAATTAAACAATTGCTTTCAAATAATTTAAATTATTAAATAGTTAATGAATCTTTTTATCAGTGTATATCTATACTTTTTATGTTGTGCTTTTATATTTAATTACATGCTATTAAAATAGCTATTTATTTTTTTTCTTATTAAATGTGCTTGAATTTGTTTATTCACAGTCCTGAAACCTGTCCATCAACAACAACCGGTCATAAAAAAACTCAAGCAATTCGACAACGAGAATACAGACTTCGGATGAAAGAAAAGTCTGGGCCTAAAAAACAGAAAGAGGACAGACCAGCCAAAAAGTCCGCAGCGGAGCGTCAACGGGAATGCAGGTTGAGAAAAAAACTCCGAGCGAATCAAAACATCAACGCAGAGTCAAACTCAGACGTTACTGAAATTTTACCGAGGCAAGATGCAGGACCTTCCAACTACTTGACATCGGTAACTACAGCACAGGTGGTACCTTCAAGTCCTGATGATGGACCTGTCATTACACACCACGAAGTAGTTATTGAGACTGCACCGGTATCAACAAAAAAACGTCAAAACGTACAACAGCACGAAAGTGTTAGTGATGTGTACAAAAAAAAAAGGAAACCAAATCAAACCAGAAACCTTAATTTTGATGAGATTTGTCAGCTTCCCAGCCAACCTATACTGACTCCTCGTTTGCTAACTAATGAAATGGAAATTTTACAACCAGCCGAGAATGAATTCATTGAAAATGAAGACAATATCAACATGTCTGAAGAGTCAACATCGGAGCCAAATTCTAGCCTGCCATACCGTAGCTATCAAACTCATAAATCAGCACATAAGCTATTTAAAAAAAAGATCCTACAGAATTCCTTTGGTCACGCCTGTAATGTTTGTGATCGTTTATGGTTTTTAGAAGATCTTAAATGTGGATCAGCAGATGAAGAAATCTTACTTAAACGAATTACGGTAAAGTAGTCCCTTATAATTTACAATTATCTAATATCTTACCAACTCTAATTATATGATATTTTTCAGAATTTTACGGATGTCACTCAAGTCATGATGTGCAAAACTTGCAGAGCCAGTATCTTAAAAGGCAATATTCCCTTTTTAGCTACGTATAATGGTTTTAAATATCCACAAAGACCAGTGGATTTGCCGGAATTGGATATTATTGCTGAGAGAGACTTATTTCACCAAGGCTTCCGTTTATGCAAATACGTAGATTACGCCATTTCAATGGTCAATTTGCTATAACTGGCCAAATAATTAATGTGCCTGTCTCGGTTGATAATATGATAAAACTTTTACCAAGGCCGCTTGATGGAAATGAAGAAGACTATTGTATTAATGTTCATATTAAGAAGAAACTTATTCATAAAACAAGTTACCTTCACGGATTGGTTAAAGGTATTGTCATTAAAAATGGTTGACGTATTTAATTGAAACACCTCTGTATAAGCACTTCCAAATTAAAGTGGATGATGCTTGGTTTACATCCAATGGTGAGAAAGTCATAATTGATTACACGGATACAGGAGGATCGAGTAGACAAGATGATGTGCAAGAGCTTCCATCCTCTGAAACAGCAAATCACACTCACTCTGTGGATTCTGACTCCATAGAAAAACGAATACACATCGATGATTTAAGTGAACATATTGTGATTGATGAAAGTCTGACTGCGCAACAGCAAACTCTCATGTGGAGTGAGGATAAATTTTTACAAATTGCTCCAGGTGAAAATAAAGTTCCAGAGAGTTTGTTATTTGACACATATGCAGAGGAATTATCATTTCCAGCCATTTACCTTGGGGAATTTCGTGTATTTCGAGAAGAAGCCAATGTAACGCCATTCATGATGGCAACAAGTGAATTACGTCGTTCAGACAGGAGAGGAGTACTTCCTAATAAGCTTCTTTACACGGCAATGAAAATAATGCGCTTAAGAGTTTGCAGTGCTCTGAAGATTGGATTCAAACACATCGGTAAGGATACCAATATAAGTAAAGAACGCGTATTATCTGATGATTACATAAATGCCTGTTTGGAAACAAATTTAGCTTTTATGAAGTCAATCCTAATTCTGCAACTTATTGGTCTGCGCGAAAGCGAGATCTTTTTGCAATGATGCGCCAGTTGGGTAGGCCAACTATGTTTTTGACCATAAGCGCGAATGAAATTGGATGGCCAAACCTTCTAAGGATTTTACACAAATTGAAAAAATCAGGGAGAAGAGTTAACCGATGAGCAAATTGAAGTGTTGAATTATTTTCAAAAAGACAACTCTGATTAATGATGATGCCGTCACCTGCGCAATATATTTCAATAAATTGATTAATGTAATCATGCTTATATTGCAGTCAAAGAAGTTGAGTCCATTTGGTAAATATCGAGTGAGTCATTATTTCAAGCGGATTGAATTTCAACATAGAGGTAGCCCACACGCCCATATACTATTATGGTTAGATAATTCACCAAAAGATGCATTGGGGAACGACTACGAAGAAGCGATTGCATTAATTAATTCGCTTATTTCAGTGGATTCATCTGAAGCTTCCGGTCACATCAAACTTCAAACTCATAAACACACCTTCACGTGTTATAAAACACTCGTACAAATAATCGGCAATGTCGTTTTGAAGCACCTTTTATGCCTATTCGCCAAACTACTATTCTCATCCCGCCAGACAAGGAGAATCCAGAGTTACAAAGACTTAAATCGCGGTATAAAAAATATACGACAAAAACTTAGAAAGTAATGACTACGAAAATATTGAACATTTTTATCAAGACAATTGCATAATATCAGATGATGACTACGTTAACATTTTTACGAGCTGGGATAACTCGGCCTCGAGTATTTTTAAAACGGAGACCTTCAGAAAATGGCATAATTGTTTTAATCCTTTTATTTTGAACGTGGTTGGGTCTAATATGGACTTCCAATTTATCACCGAAGAATATTCATGTGCTCAGTACGTTGTCGACTACATAAATAAGACTAACAGAGGAATCAGTAACTTACAACAAAAAACTCGTCGAAATTATGAATGATAATCCTGACTTCGACATTATTGCTGCTACAAAGAAACTTAGCGTCAACGCGCTGAATACAATTGAAATGTCAAGCCAGGAAGCAGCGTGGTTTCTTTTGCGTGAACCCATGTCTAAAGCGTCAGTAGCTATTGAATATATTCCAACATACTGGCCACAACAGCGAGAAAGAATTCGAAAAACATTAAAAGAATTAGCGCAACTTGAAGATGATGATGATACAAATGTATGGAAGGAAAATTGGTTCGACAAGTACGAGAAAAGACCTGCTATAATTAATGATATCACTCTAGCTCAGTTTGTTTCGCGATATACTGTCAATGCTGCCGGAAATGTTAAAGAACGAAAAGTCCCAAAAGTTATAAGATTCCGAAATTATGATATGGGGAAAGAGTTAACAGAATACAAGAGGGAAATGGTTACGCTACATATGCCTTTCAGAATTGAAGAAACTGATGTTTTGAGTGATATGAAGTTTTTGCGCATCTATGATGAAAATGAAGATCTCATAATGGAGAGACGAAAAGAATTTGAATCTAATTTAGATATCGCAAAAACAATGGAAATTTGTGCACAATTATGTAGGGAAGAGACGGAGCTCAACGATGTGCAGGCAAATAACGATGACCAGAACAGGGCTAATGTCCAAGAAATTCTAGATCCATACCAACAGTTTCTTCAAGATCCAAACTCGGTTATTAACGATGATTTAGTATCAGCTTCAATGAATAAACTCGGAGCGATATGGAAAAAAAAAGACAACCTCATGGAGACTCCAAAGTTTCTTGAGCTCATGAGAAGAACTAACGAGAAGCAATTCGAGCTGGCTCAACACATAATATGGTTATTGACTTCAAAAAACCCAATGCCGTTACAACTATTTTTGACTGGTCCTGCTGGATGTGGGAAAACTTTTCTCATCAAACTGATTATGGAAATTTGTAATAGATTCACAGATACAGATGGCTACTGCAATGCTTATCTTGTATGTGCATCCACTGGAAAAGCTGCGGTTGCTATTGGAGGTACAACTGTTCACACCGCTTTCAAAATTACTCTATCCAGTTTTCAAATACCTTTATCTAACGAAGTCAAGGGCTTGTACAGATGTTTATTCAAGTATGTAAAGATGATACTTATTGATGAAGTCAGTATGATAGGAGCAGAAATGTTAGAACGTATAGATTTGAGGTTGAAAGAAATAACCGGAAATTATGATACCTCTTTCGGTGGATTACATATTATTTTTATTGGTGATTTGAGACAATTGCCTCCAGTTAGAGCCACACCAATTTGGAAACAAAAAATTCAACGGATTGATGGTCAGCAGTTATGGAGAGGAATTAGTTTTTACGAGTTGACAGAAGTTATGCGCCAAGAAAATGCTCAATTTTCTTCATTATTGACAAAAATTGGTAATGGAAATCAATTAGATGAAGACCAGTTGCAACTAATTGAATCAAGATTTTGTTCAGAAGGGGAAGCGGAGCAACGTTGTCCTGGAGGAATTCGATTATTTAATGACAACCATTCAGTTGATGCGTACAACTTGAAAGTGTTGAGTTCATCTGATGAAATATCAAATTCAGTTGCTGATGATGAATTTTTGGGGTGTGAAAATGATCGCGAAAAGCAAAGAGTTGCTAGAGAAAAGTTGTACAAACTTAGTACAATTGACACGGGAGGATTACCTTATGAAATTATTTTTGCTCCAGATAAACCCTACATGATAACGACCAATATTGATGTTGCTGACGGATTAGCCAATGGAGCGGTAGGCAAATTGATCCATGTTGAATTAGGTGTTGATGATAGAATTTTAAGAGTTTGGCTTCATTTTCCTAACGGCGTCGGTGTTAAAGCTCGAGCAAAAACAGCTGGATATGCGAATTCAAAAGGAATTGATAATACAGCGGTTCCTATCAATCGTAGAACTGCAACAATTCCTCTCAACCGGAACAAATCAATTCATGTCAAAAGAAATCATTTTCCGTTAAAACCAGCTTGCTCCTTAACCATTCATAAATCTCAAGGTGGAACTTTTGATGAAATACTTTACAAGTACAGCAAAGCTCACTCACAGTCTTTAGTTTACGTAGCTTTATCTAGGGTTACGAGTCAACAAGGACTTTACATTGTATCTAGTGAAGATCAACGTTTTCACCATGGCAGACGTGAAAATCAAGCGATGCTTTTGTTACGAAACGAGTTTACTCGGCTTTCTACTGTCCATCTTAATACAATCGATCGAGTTATACTCGAAAAGATTAATGAAGGGAATATCATTGTTTTTTCTCTAAACTGCCAAAGTCTCCGGGCACATGCATGTGATCTTCGTGGCAACATAATACGAAAATCACATGTTTTAATGTTATCAGAAACTTGGCTTTCTAACAACGAACAGGTTGAAGTTGGAAATTTTAATCTCATCACACAATATAGGCGACCAAACATAAAGCGTGGAGGAGGGGTCTGCATTTATCACAATACTGACGATTCACAGCGGGAGTGTGCGGTCAATAGTGATACTCAATTGAGAAGAGGTCCCCAGCACACAAGTCTAACTAAATCTGCTGTAGGAGATATATGCGCCGCAAGATACACTACATCCAGCGGTAGAGAAATTATTATGGTGACTGTTTATATTTCGGTCAATACGAATGTTACTGATATAATAGATTTTCTCCACGAAGCATTGCTAGTATACACAGAAGGGGGTTCGAAACTATTAAGAAAACGCTATCATGAACTTCCGCTTATACTTGGTGGAGATTTTAATATTGACTTTAATAAAGAAGATGGTTTCCGGTTGATACAATTCCTTAAAGACGAATTAAACTTAGATTTAATTTCTGGAAGAACACTGGGAACAACTAGATATGATACCACTATTGATGCGATGTTTTCGCGATTTATTACACATATATCGTCCGACGTCCATGTATCGTATTTTAGTTACCACAAACCGATCGTCTCAGTATTCAATGATGTTGATATTGTTCCTGGAATAAATACACCGCAAGGTGATGTAAATAGTGAATAAAATCAATCTTGCTCAACATTCTATTATATTAAATTATTATTGTTTATATTTTTTCATGGCTTCCTTATGTATGTCAAAAAATTTATTGTATAATTAATAGAATAAAAATCTACCGTGCATAATCTAAGTATCATCAAAAATGCATTCATTTATACCCGTATTCCCTTATCTATTTATTTATTTTATAATCGTTCTTGAGGAGTAAACTCCAGTCGTGCGTCGGAGCGGACACACACACTTTTTTTTTTTTTAATTTATTTACATGGTTTTCAGTTTATCGAATTTCCGCATCTAAATAATCATATCTAGAAAAAAATTATTCATTTGTCTATAAAGATTTTGACGGCAACAAAATACCGTTGTGAAAAAAAAATAAAAAAAAAATTTTTGTGCTAAATTTTAGTTTAAAAGTTTAAAAAGATATGAGTTCCACGGTGACTTGAACTCCGAGACAGAGTGCGTGCGCCATTTCCTTCAAAACGTTGTCAGAGATAAATGGGGGAAATAATAATAACGTGAGGTAAATAATAATAATAGTAAGCGGCCGCTCAGATACTCGGAGTAATTTGTTTTTTCATATTTTTTAAAATTTTTTATTTTTTTTTTAAGTTCTAATTAACTTTTAAAAAATTAATTCCACAATCAAACGATTCCAAATTTCGTAAATCGTAGAGATATCCTATAGTGTGGAGAACTTTTTTTTTTAATTTTCTATTTTTAAAAAAAAAGTTGTAAGTTAACAATTGAAAAATCGATTCCTTACTATAGGTATGAAACGATTCCAAATTTCATGAATTGTAAAGATATCACTCTGTGTGAAGAACTTTTTGCTTAAAAAAATTTTCTATTCGTTTAAAACAATTATTAGTTAACAATTAAAAAATCAATTAAAAGAATCAATCAGAAGATTCAATCAGAAAACCTATTATCAATAAATGATCGATTTTAAAAATGTTAACTTATTTTTTGTTAAAAACTAATAAGTTAATAAACTGTTATGTTATAAAATTTTTGATTGTTTTTTAATTGATTTTTTAATTGTTAACTAATAATTTTTTTAAGCAAATAGAAAATTTTTTTAAAGAAAAAGTTCTTTACACAGTAAGATATCTTTACGATTCATGAAATTTGGAATCATTTGATACCTATAGTGAGGAATCGATTTTTTAATTGTTAATTAAAAATGATTTTTTTAAAAATTAAAAAAAAAAAGTTCTCCACACGATAGGATATTTTTGCGATTCATGAAATTTGGAATCGTTTGATATCTATATTGTGGGATTGACTTTTTAAAAGTTCATTAAGACTTGAAAAAGAAAAAATTAAAAAAAAAAAAGAAAAAACAAATTACTCCGAATATTTGAGGGGTCCTTACTATTGTTATTATTTGCCTCACATTATTATTATTTCTCTCATGTTTCTCCAACAACGGTTTAAAGGGAATGGCGCACGTGCACTGTCTCGGAGTTCAAGTCACCGTAGAGCTCATATTTTTTTAAACTTGTTAGGTATATTTTTGCATTTAAATTTTTTTTTTTTTTTCATATTGATTCTTTTTTGCCGGAAAAATTTTTACATGAAAAAAAAATAATTTTTTTCTAATTTTAACTATTTTTTAATGTAGAAATTCGAAAAACTGAAAATAATTTAAATAAATTCAAAAAAAATTTTTTGAGCTTAGCTGATATTTTTCCTTATAGAAGACAACAATAGCTATAATGGAAAGAAAACAAAAATAAATTGAATGATTTTTCGCGGAGTTAGAGCTATTTGTTCATAAGCGTAAACTATTGGTCGTAGAGACATCGGGTTTGGCTCATTCTCTTTCCTATTTAATTGTAAATTTCATACGCAGCATATCTCGACTACTTTTGTGTAGTTTCTGAGATATTTTAATTTAAAGCTCAACGCTGAAACGCTATTAAAAAAAAGGCGGTATTTCCCCCCATACACATAAATGTTTAGAATTTTTTCTAAGTATTTAAAAAAAAAAAAAAATGCAAAATCGGGACATTTTGTCGAAAAGTGATGGCGAACAAGCCACTTTTTTCTCGAGGCTAACTGGACTATATGCTCCATAATGTTCTGAAGTATGTTATTTGTTATTTAGTTGATTAATTTCAGAAGTTATTAAGAAATTATTTTCACAATCAAATAATAAAAAAATATCCACTAGTAGATAATGATGGACTGCTCAACTTAATGTCTATTTCCTACATTTGATTTATATCACAAAATATTAAATACTGCTTGTAACTGGATTTATTAAAAAATAGTTATACTTTGCTACTATTATCTCGTAGCAGTGTGCTTTTAATAAATATTTATATAAAGTATGCGAAATTGTTGGATTATCTCAAAATTGTTCTTAAAATTTCATAAGGAATTATTTATCCAAAATTACATAAAGTTCAATAAACTTGTATAAAATTTTATAAATTTTTATCAAAACTTATGATAAAATTATCAAATTTTAAGAAATTTTAGAAAATATCATCAGGCCACTTTCCGCATAAAAATTAAAAAAAAAATTTATCCCGGAATAATATAAATCTTGACTGTAGAAGTTAAAAAAACAGTTAATGTAATATTATCAAATATTTCTAAATTTTTTTATGCTCCAAAAACCGGAGGTCACTTCAAAACTAAAGAATTATTTATTTTTGCCCCATTACTGCGCATGCGGAGAATATATGACGCTCTCTCTTACTGTTCCAAAACTTCTGAAATTTCATCAAAATTCATTGAAAAACAAAACGAAGAAAATAAAAAATAAGTATTTGCTGCCATCAATAATTATGTAAAAAAGGTCTAAAGATTTTTATTTTCAATCACATTACTATTGTTTGATAAATAATTACGAAAATAAAAGATTAGAATTGAGAGGTTAGAAAAGAATAGCAAGATAAGCAATGTCCAATGATAAGTGAATTACTCAAAGCGGGAAGTTAAAATGTATACATATAATTAATGTACGCCAGTTAGATACTTCAATTACAACTTAATTTTTTGAAAATATTACTATACGATTATTTTCTTTTCAAGCAAAGTCACTTTATTATAAATCATGTTATCAAATGAGATATTAATGATTCAGTTTTATTGAAAAATGAAAAAATTGATTAATCGAATTTACACCCTTCATTCAGAGCAATGTGATAAATAAGTAAATACATTTGAAATTCTTGCATAAATTTCAAAAATTTGCAATTTTTCCTTGTTTGCTCCTTTTTAGAAAAAGTAGAAAAATAATATTGAAATTTGCAGACACTCAACAATTTGTTGGTTGTTTTAATAAAATAAATTATAACTGAAAAAGGCCTTTTTAATAAATGTAATTGAAAACTTTTTAAAATTTCTGCAAAAAAAATTGAAAAATTTCATATTTTTTGTTATTTACTCGTTGAAAAAAATTATTAACAAATTGTCTGATAACTGTCAACGTAACTAATATACAAAAAAAACCAACCGATGTGGGAAAATATTGCAGATTACAAGTATTCTATGTGTAGAACTGGCACTGCCATCTTTCGAATGTGCGGTGAGTAACGTTCGAAAAATACCGTGGCACATACCACTGCTTCCATCTCTTGTCGTCAGCAATATCGCTGTACCGCTGCTTACATCTAAATTGTTTATAATATTATTACCTAATTTTTATTTCAAAGTTTATAAACAATCTATAGAATATATCGATGAAATAATAATTTATTTACATTACAAATATTATATAGAAGGGCAATCGAATTCGTTTTTTGTATTTTACATGATAAAACTTTAAATAATGATGAAAAATCAATTGCCGGTCGATCGATAAATAAATCTGTAATTTTTTTTTTGGAAAATTCTAAAAATTTTATTCGTTTGCCCTTTCTTACATCGTTTTAAACATCTATGCAAAAATTCAGGTCATTATGTCAATTACAACATAGAAAAAAATTTGTTTAAAATTTTGCGTTACCCTATTTGCGGACATTACCCCTTAAGGTCCTTTGTTGAAGAAATAATTTCATAAAATTTATAGATTAACTTTTTCTGACATTGATGCTTCGGATGTTATATTATTTAAATCAATATATACATATGTCATAATAGGATAGATTATTTTATTGCTGTATTTTAATTTACGAGCATTTTTCAAAATTTGAACTTTTCTCATTAAGGTATTGGCGTGTCATTATTGGACGATTATTTTTACAATGCTACACGATTTTAAGAGTCGCTACTAATAAAAAATTTTCTTTCATATTTTAGAACTACTCTTTAATCAATAATTTTCATAAGTGCATGAAATTATAATCAATGAGGTAGGTATATAGTTTTCACGTTGATTACACAGAAGTGATTTTTATATTATTTGTTGAAAGGACAATAATTGTGATTTGAGAATTTTTAATGATGACTTCTAGAATTGTATTGAAGTTCATTTTCTAAAATAATTCATAAATGATCACATAGTGTTATATTGAATAGACCACTCATATGCTCTCGCATTTTAATACATGCGATGAATTGTATATACTGAAATTTACTGACATATTGAATTTGTTTCTATCTCAAAATTAATTGAAACTTATGTAAGAAAAGATTCGTCATAAATTTATAAATTTAGTGTTTACTTATATATTTTTTTGTTCATTAATTTAAGTAAACAATAGAATTATTTTGTTAATAGTTTTTTTTTCCTTTGTTAGATTTCCTAGATTTTAATAAAAAATTTTGTTGTTAGATTTAATAAACTAAAGAAGTGGATTAATAAAAATTAGAAACACTATATAAGTATTGGAAGTCAATCGCATTGCAGGTGTACAATTAAGTTATAATTCATCAACTAGTGGATGATTACTTAGGAATATAAACTAGATATGTTCGATGGTGAAATCCAGACTTAATGCTAGTTATCCAAAGTCAAATGATGACAAGAAATATTAGAAAAATTTCTCTGGTTAAATATTGTGAACTTCAACATTGAACGGCAAAGGAGTAATCTTAAGCGAAAGCGAGGGTTTACTAGCCAGTAACTCAATAACTGAGATAACACTGTCAATTGTGGATGCTATTATTCCAACTATTTGTATGCATGCTTATACATACACATATACATGCATATATGTGAACAGATACACTCATATCTTACGTGAATTGTTATGCTTATAATTGTTTGCTTCTTCCCTGACTTCTTTATTGGACAATACTAATATTGCAGCCTTAAATTCTGTAGTGACGCCATGTTAGGAGGACCCCGTAATCTAAATTCTGAATAATTAAAATAACCTTCTCTGACTACTGTAATGATAAGTTCGATGAATTGATCATCTATTCCTAGTGGTCTCTTTGGATCGTAGTGATTTCCACCTTGATTCATCTTGATTTATATTCCCTTTAGTGGTGTCGACTTCGGTACTTGATGCGCCAGCTATTACTAATCCGTAAACAAATACCTTATGGGTTATAAAGTAATATCACGTTGCTCTGTAAAATTTTTTTAAATACTTATTAGTGTGAAGCAAAAAAAATAATTCGTTTGATAGAGTAGATGAATAAGTATGATTATGGATATATATTTTAATTTCAATCTTTTCTTTTATACTTCTTGAGGCATTTTGGAGGGAAATCAGGTAGTGGTAGAGATAATTTCTTATTAGTAATTATTCTAAAAATAGGATCGACAAGGCTTTAGGTTATTCCTTTGGGTTGGTCGGAGGGATACCTATCGGTTTTCTAAGAATTGGAAAATGTATTAGAAATTAAATTTTTTCGGGCATGCCTTTAAAAGTTAAAGTTTTTCGGATATTACGCATTTCTATTTCGAGAGGTTTCGACTCGCTCTTAGAATTATTAGGAGAAGTGCTTACCGATATATTGCTAGATGGAACATCATAGATGTGTGCATCAGGCTCTGTTAAAGTAACTTCGGTTTGGTTAGACAATTCAATTGGGGCGCTTTCAGCTATTTTCTTGAAATTAAAGCTCAAGATATAAATAATAATAAAAATAATTAAAAATATACCCAAAATAAGGTAGAATGTGCCACGATTTGGGTGGTTATGAATTGACACATTTTGAGTTTGAGATGGGACGTCATTTAGAGTAAAATCATATGATAATTGATTAAGAATATAAGGAATGTTAGTTGTTGCTTTAAATTATATTTCGCAGATGTTAGGTAGAATCTGAATTAAATCTAACTCGTAAGTTGATTGTGTTGTATAGACCCCGGTTTTACTAGAAAATCCCATTAACTTAATATCGTTAACTGTTAATGAGTGAGAAGAATCGATTAATGTGAGGGTTCCTGAATGGGAAATATTTATTTTATCTACTATTTTATTAAGAGTAGTTTCTTGTAATTCAAGATTTGAAACAGAGTATAACCATCCGGTTGCTTTTTCCAATGGTTTCCAATACGGTTTAAAATTTTGATTTACCCTGATAATACACCGAGGGGGAAATTTGTCTTGTACTTGGGTAGATAATAGATCTATCTCACAAATGGGGTCAGTGGTATTTTCAAAGAATATAAAACTCGGCTTGCATACTAAGTAGTCCTTAAAATTGTAACAATGTTTTAATTCATCACGGGTTATTGGAGAATACCATTTAGAAGACATTAATAAATAATCGGAACTAGGTTGTACGTAAGTAGACATTGTTTTGTTTTTGCATTTTTGTGGGACTGGATAAGGGTGAGCTTTCAACAAGCTAAATTGAACAGAGTCTAAAAGAGGAACTTTTATAGTGAAGAACAAGAAATTCTTAAAAAGGTCAAGTTTAATTCCGACTTTTCCTAAATAAACATCTTCTGGATCAATTATAAGGTTACAACTGGTGCAATTTGTTCGGAATTCTTTTAGGGCTTGTGAAAGTATTTGAGGACTAAGAACTCGAGGACTCAATTTCCCCGACATAGCATAAATTACGGTTTCTATTACGTTTTTGGCATGATCAAGGTACTGAGAAAAGTATTCTTTTATATGAATGCTCCATTCATTCAAGTAATTAAAATATATTATAGGTGATGGATTTGTTTGATTCAAGAAATTGGTAATACTCTTTACTAATTTGTTATATCTATCCTGGGACTTAAATAAACGAGCTTGTTCGAAGAATAATTCGGCATCAACGATTTGACTATATCTATAAATATGTGTATGTATATTGTATATGGTTGGAAAAATGTTACTTAAATCAATGATATATCTACGAAATGTAACTTCTTTATCAGAATTAATGGGTGTTTCTTGATTATTATCGGCATACATTAAGTGGTTTAACTCGGTTAATTTTAAATATATTTGTTGGATAAAATGGTTATAGAGATTTAATTCGATATATTGACGACAAATTGATATATTGATATATGCTTGGCATTGTAGATCAACCGAATCTATTTGTAAATTTGAAATTGTTGGTCTTTTAAGTTCAAGATCAGTTAAGTTAAAAAGTGCTACTAATTTCCAATTGTTTTTGGTGAGTCGGACATCTTCCAAATATTCGAAATAAATACCGGTTTTGTGAGCAAATGATGTATACTTGACCGTGTCCCCTTTTATTCCCCTCACGTAGATTAGAAAGGTGAACCTGAAAAAGATTATTCCCAGAAATAGTTTCCTCACCTTTTCTGTAAAACAAACAATTTTTTAATCACTATCAGTTTCTTCGTTGGGATTGATTCTTGAATAAATCAACCGATTCGGATGTATTACTTTAGATTTTTGATTATACTGAATTCTTACATTACCGTCGGGCATTATTTCAGTGACCTCATATGGTCCTTCATACGGATTACCTAATTTACCCTTTTTCTTACCGCTTACTAAGAAAACGAAATCTCCTACTTGAAAGTTTACTGGGTGCGCCGTTTTATCATAACGCTGTTTTGATTTTTCTTTGGCTATAATTAAATTATTTCTCGCGATTTCTTGAATTTCATAAATTTTAGTAGTTAATTCAATTAAATAGTCTTCATATGTACGTAATTCATCTTCATTATTACAAACGCTAGCTGGTAACCGTGCCGGCCTACCAAATACTAATTGAAAGGGTTGATATCTAGTTCCTTCATGAACACTAGTGTTATACGAAAATGTAGCTAATTCTAACCATTCGTCCCAATGTTCTTCTTCATTGGAGAATTGTTTTAAATATTCTAAGAGTGAATGGTGCGATCTTTCAATAGATCCATTAGATTGAGGGTGAAAAGCAGTAGTTCGATATTGTTTAATTTTAAATATTTTCGCGAAATTTCTCATTAATTCACTAACAAAATTAGATCCCTGATCTGTTAAAACCGATTTAGGTGTGCCGTAAACGCAAATAACTCGCTTTACTAAAGCACGCGCAATATCTTCAGAAGTAGTTCGACGTAAAGGAATTGCGATAACTAATTTAGTTAATAAATCCTGTACGGTTAAAATATGAGTATATCCATTTCTCGTTCGTGTTAATGGTCCTACGATATCCATCGCGATTTTATCAAACGCAGCTTCAGGAGTATCTGTAATCTGCATCGGTTGTTTAGTTTTAATACGCTTTAATTTAAACAATTGACACGATAAACAACGTTGTATGAATTTTTGTATGTCTATTTTCATGTCTTCCCAAAAATAACGTAAACGTATGCGGTTATACGTTTTTGTTACCCCTTTATGACCGCCTATAGCTGATGAATGAGCTTCTTCTATTACCTGCTTACGTTGTTCTTTCGGCACGTAAGTTACTATTCCTAGACATACTACCAGTGTAGTATTGATTTTAGAAAAACATTCCCCTAACATTGTTGATATACGAGTCCAGGGGATACCGTTTACGCTACTAGACTTAGCTATTGATATTGTCCGTAAGTTAAGTCTGGTCAAGGTGCGTGTCAGTGTCCTGACAACCCAACTTAAAGATTCCCCTTTACTAACTATTATAGCTACATGGTGTCTGCTACCTATTCTCGTTATAGCTATACTACCTGCTTGTAAATTCTTAAATTTAGGCAGTAATGATCTTTCTTCTAATTTCGTCGCTCCGCTATCAACCGGTTGACCATACTCATCCAGAAAATACAAATAATTGTTTTTCTGCATAAATATTTGGTCTCTGGTTTCAATAATTTTTCTTGCTCGTCCTGATCTATTAGCCTTCACATCTTCTTGGTCCTCATTTTCTTCAACTTCGCTATGTAATCCATCTTCCCTTTCGTTTACACGTCTGTCCATAAATGGTGGTACTCGTACTCGTCTTCCAATTGTTTCGCTATCAGAGTCATCCGAAAACATACTCATGGATTCACCTGAGATTTCTAGGTCTGTTAAACGTTCTTCATGCAGTCGTCGTTGTAAATGAGGCGTTGTTACTGGAGTATATAGTTGTGTCCGTTTGGGTGTTTTCCTAATATCCGATCTTTCAGCTGCCGATGATTCACCACTTGACTCTATACTGCTTGCTGATCTTGATGACGATGACTTTTTTACTTTACTGAATTGGTTTCTTTTGAAAGATGGTAATTTATCGAAAACTCTTTTCATCACTCCTTTAGATGTACTGGGTAGAGATATGTCGTCTGCTTTGATCTTGCTTCTTAAACGATGAGCTATAGGTGAACCTTGTAATTTCTTATCTGCTGGCTCTTCCTTCTTCTTTTGACTATTTTTTTTCTCTGGCTTCTCCTGTTGCTTGGATTGTTTTTCTTCTGCTTCTCGTTCCGCTATTTCTTGACGAAATTTTGCAGCTTGAGCTCGTGTAATTGGAAAAATGTAATTCTCGCTATTCGCTATTTCTTTTTCTTCATTGTCCGGCATATTAGGGGGATTACGAGATAGTGCGTCGGCATTTACGTTTGTTTTACCGGCTTTATAAATTACTTCGAATTGATATTCTTCTAACTTTAAACGCCATCGCGTGAGTCTAGATGTAGGGTCTTTCGCGTTACACATCCATACTAATGGTTTGTGATCGGTCACTAGTTTAAATGGTCGTCCATATAAATATGGGCGGAATTGTGATACTGAATGTAAAATAGCTAAAACTTCTTTTTCATATGTACTATA
This sequence comes from Cotesia glomerata, assembly GCF_020080835.1. Lineage (NCBI taxonomy): Eukaryota > Metazoa > Arthropoda > Insecta > Hymenoptera > Braconidae > Cotesia > Cotesia glomerata. The sequence continues at coordinate 20,733,557 of NC_058158.1, read as the reverse complement.
TTTCTTTTCATTATCGTTTAAAACACGCGATGTATATGCTACTGGTCTATCTTTTCCTAGAGGACCTTGACTCAATATTCCTGCTATTGCAACTCTCGACGCGTCTGCCGTTACGATAAACGGTTGAGACATATCGGGATATTGTAATACAGGTTCTTCGCATAATTTATTACGTAATATTTCAAATGCCTTTTGTTGCTCTGGACCCCATTCAAAAACTATCGTCTTTTTCAATAAATTTGTTAAAGGTTTAGCAATTTGAGAAAATTTATGAATAAATTTACGGTAATATCCTACCAATCCTAGAAATTGTCGAATATTTTTCATGTTTTGTGGTTTTGGAAAATTTTTAACTGCTTCGATTTTTCTCGGATCAGGCCTTATGCCGTCAGTGGAAATAATATGACCTAGATACGCGACTTCTGTTCGCAAAAATTCGCATTTATCCGGCTGTAGTTTAAGTCCTGCTTCGCGAAGTCGTTGCGCGACTCGTTCGAGTTTAACTTTATGTTCTTCAAGTGATTTCGCAAAAATAATTATATCGTCGAGATACACTAGAATATCGATTCCCTGTAAACCTAATAATACAATGTTCATCAAACGTTGAAATGTTGCAGGAGCATTTTTTAATCCGAAAGGCATTCGTACAAATTCATAATGACCTAAGGGGGTGGAGAAAGCGGTTTTATGTCTGTCCTTCGGACTTACTTTAATTTGATGATAACCTGACTTGAGGTCTAATGTTGTAAAGTATATCGCCCCTCCTAATTGGTCTAATATGTCGGTAATTAAAGGTAATGGATATGCGTCTGTAATTGTCTTTTCATTTAACATTCTATAATCTAAAACCATACGCCATTGTTTTTGTCCCTGAGAATTATCCTTCTTCGGGACTATCCATACAGGCGTGTTATATGGTGATTTAGAATGTACGACGATACCGTCTCGTAATAAGTCTTGCTCTAATACGTCTGTACAACCCATCTTATCTCCATCTAAATAATATAAATCATGGTTTTTAATAATATGTTTTTCAAGGTAACTTTTACCTTCTTCATTTAAATGTTCTGTACGCAACGAATTCCAAATTTCCGAAATACGTTCTTGTATATTATCCGACAATGTATGTATATTAAAAATTTTCGAAGTTTTAGATTTTTTTGATTTTAATTTCCGTTTATTTTCTCTTTCGCAAGAACTATAAGATTCAGTGGAACTAGGAGAATTATAATTTTCACATGAACTAGTAGAATGAATATTTTTACGCGAATTATTATTTTTATTCGAATTTGAATTTTCGTATGATTTAGTAGAATTTGAATTTTCATTAGACTTAATATAATTTCTCGATCCATATTTCATTTCGTAAGGTTCAAGAAAAACTTCCGGTATAGCGATGTCTACAGTGACATCGGTAGAATTTATCACATATAAATACGCTTTACCGTTTTCATTTTTAACTAATGCTTCACCAATAAAAATTTTATTCTTCTTCTTCTCGTCATTTACGAACAACCGTGGGACATACCCCGTATCTACTTCAGGGTTAGCTACATGCACATACATTCCTGCCTTTGTGCGTGACGGAATAGTAATTGTTTCTTCATGTACAAAGTTAATTTTTTTACCTTTCCACATGAGACAATTTTTAGAATATAGGACATCTATATTATTACTAATTAAAAAGTCCGACCCTAAAATTCCTTCCCTTATTATGGGAAAGTCATCCGATACTATATGGAATACTACTGGGACACCGTGAAATGTAGTATTGATTTTCCCTAAAGTAGCGACATGTTCTGTCGTTATACCTTATAATTTTACTATTTCATCTTTATCGATCCACGCTTCTGAATTTAATGCACTAATTTTTATTAAATTTATTTCGCAACCGGTGTCAATCATAACTATTACAGAATTTTTAATGCTAGGTGTATCGATTCTTATTGTAGGAGCTTGACATTTTTGTTTTAATTCGATAGAGGCGACTAAAACAATTCTCCTAACGTTTCCGATTCTTCTATTGTTTCTGATTCCGTATCTGCGTTCTGTATGTGCAAAATTGGACGTTGGTTTTGAGCTTCCCTCGATACGCCCGCTCGGGGAAGCGGTGGGAAGTTTCCCTGATACGTATTTCTAGGACTTTGATCGATGTTTAGTACCTGCTGATCATCCGCGAATCTTACCGGTCCTTTATTTCGATCATTAAAATTATTGGGATTGCTAAAATTACTTGGGTTGTTTAGATTATTAGAATTGTTTGAGTGAGGTTGGGAACTTTTGCGTGAAAAATTATTACGATTATAATTATTAGGAGGTTGAAAATTTCGATAGTTTGAATTTTGAAATTTTGCGCGATTGTAATTTTCGGGTGGTTGGAAATTTCGGTAATTTGGGTTTTGAAAATTTGGACGATTATAATTATTATTCTGTTGAAATCTAGGTTGATTAAAATTTGGATTTCGTTGATAATTTGGTTGATTTGAACGGTTATAGGAATTCTGCGTATTTAAATAATGTGGTTGGCGATTAAAAATTGCTGGATTTAAAGGTTGAAAATTTTCTGAATTATTTGGGCGTTGATATCTAATATTGTTATTATATTGCCTTTTTTGGCATTCCTCAATAGTATGACCCTGATTTTTGCAATATCTACACATTTTATCGTAGTACCGAGAGTTTAAGTTTCTATTATTATTATTTTTTTTTGGGCAATTTGTTGTCGAATGTCCATTTTCGCGACAAAATTCGCATTTTAACGGTTGATCTTGAATTACATTTATATCTCTTGTATTTCGTGGGTTTCTGTCAAGACTATACGTTTCCGTCGATCGATTATACTTATGAGGCATTTTTCCACGTAACGCGTTTTTTGCTTCTAACTGTCTTTCGATGTGAATTGCTTCGTGAACCGTGTCCATAAAATTTTTATTTCTAGAAATTCTCTGCTCAGTTTCTGGTTTTAAGCCTTGAATTAAAGAATTTTTAATTTCTATGTTATATGCTTCTCTGAACGCAAGAGGCATATCTCTTTTTTCTTGAGCTTTATAGGCGTCAAGAATTCTGTTGCCTAATTCGCGGGCACGATTTGTGTAATTTACTGCGTTTTCATCATCCCTTTGAAAAATTCTATCTAGTTCTCCTAACAACTGAAGGTATGTTTTAGAAGGTGCATATAAGTTTTTTAAGAAGGTTATAAATTGTTCAACATTCGCGAATTCTGTGGAAAGAATTGTCCGTCGGACTTGGCCACGTAGTTTATTTCGTAAAACTCTAACTAAACTTAGCTCGTCCTCAGGGGGTATCATTGCTTTTGCTTCGCGACAGCCTTCGACAAAATAAGAGAATGGAATATTTTGACCGTCAAAAATAGGTACAGCTTCGATAGCATATTTAATTGATACCGGAACGGCATATGGTCGTCTCACGTCGGCGATTTGTTCGGGTAGATTTACCACTCGATCGTTTTCGTTATCTGGATTTGGCGGAACTGGTGGAATTAGTGGATTTGCTGGATCATTTTGATGGTCTGCTCCGTTTTGACCGTTTTGACCGAACATTTCGTTGCTTCGATTAAAAACGTTTGGAATTATTTGATTTTGATTTCTGTGTTCCGGATTTTCTAAATCCTCGAATTTTGCGTCGGATAAATTTGCTAAATCGGGGTTTAATTTTTGAACTACGATACTGTCTATTGGATTTTCTGGAGGTCGATATCGTGGTAATATTGGGGTACGAAGTATTGATTGACCTACGGGTGGGGAAATAACAACTTTAGGGTTTAATTTCCCTCTACCAGGAGATGGAGTTTCCATACCAGAGAGATCGTCACGGGCATTATTTTTCTATTGAATCCCACTTCTGACACCAAAAATTTTATTTGTGTTACGTCCTGGGACGACACAAATGTGATCAACTGCTTGTTTGTACGGTCAGATAACTAAATGCCTTTACCCTGGGAGTGGCAGTCACACTTATTGACAGATCTCTTTGATTTAGAAACTTATTGACTAGTTAACACTAAGGGATGACCATCAGAACCGGTTGGAAAAAGGAAAAGAGGAGAAAATGAAATATTAAAGAAAGAAATTAAATATTTACTTACGATTTGAATAATATTAAATAGGTGTTTTATTTATAACTGGTACACTCAGGATGTTGTTACGGAATACTTCTCTACCGGGTTGTTACGATTGGAATTGGTCAGTGAGTAATTGCGTGAAGTTGAATTTTAGGTCGTCTTCGTTGTTGAAGGTGATGTCGCAATGAACTTGGCGTTGATTCGTCTAGAGGTTGGAGATGTTGAATCTGGAGAATGGAGGCGTTGAAACTGGAAGGTCCTCCGATGTTGAGTGCGCGAGACACTAAGTTGATTGTCAACTTCAATGCTGAAGTTGGTGAATGATGGAGTCTAATTCGATATTTACTCTTTTGTATTTAATTTTAATTTTCGAAATCGATGCTTGATTTCAGTAGAAATAAATAGATGTCGATTAGAAATTGAAATTTAGTTGATTGGAATCTTATTCAAGACAAAAGAGTTCCCGAAATTGTACTGTACTACACTTTGTTGAGAGCTTCCTCTTAGTTTAAAAGCTCCTGACGCACTGGCACTTGTTGAGGGCCTCCTCGTAGTTTAAAAGCTCCTGACGCACTGGCACTGGCAGTCCGATGCTTGCTTTTTATAATTCTGCTAAGGGATAGATTTTATCCTGGAATATTCCTCAGGTGACTCACTTTAGAATGGTGTGAGGTACTACTCATGTGAATCCTGTATTGTTCGTGGGGGACCTTAAATGGAATATTACCGTCCACATTCGCATAGTTAAAGTCTTTATTCTTCTTTTTTCTGGAGTCCTGTTCTCGTTAGTCACACAAACGTTGTTTCGACCTGTGTTTATTTATTTTCCGGCGCTCCTTTAAATCGATTTCAACCCCTCTTCTTCTTTTACTTTCTTAAATCCTGATACTTGTATTGAAATTGGCTTGCAGTAGGAATATTTTGTATTACTCATTAAGTTGACCAAATTTTCCACTCGTAACAAATTTAGAAGCGAATTAAAATAATTCCCAAAAATTGAGAACGTAACACAGATACTTGCAGATAATCATAGAAAATGAAATTCTTTACAATAAAAATTTTTGAAAATCTGAGATTTTTAGCGGGAAGTTAAAAATAATAAATAAATTTCAATTTTTTATTAATAATTTACATGTCAGCCAACAACCAACCGAAACGTCTCCAGGGCTAGAGTTAAAACAAAATAGCACAAGACTTTTCGAGAATTTGAGTCTCTACAATTATCTGCGAGTATCTAATTTCTTTAAATCGATAAATAAAAATGGACGATGGGATTGAGAGTCCTAAGCAATAATTTGGCGTAATTCTTCCTAAGTTGGACTTCGCTCACAAGCTCATTTTGACCTTCATGTAACGGACTCAGGTCACAAGCTGTTATGGATTTTTTTGTAGGGAATTCGAATTTCTTAAAATCTCAACTCACATCTTGGGATAAAAAGATTAAGACAAGAAAGAACAAAATTTCATATTGATATCTTATTTTTCATCCAACAATCAGTCATAAATTCTAAAGGGGGATACTTAGGTTAAAAGACTTAAAAAAGTTTTTGTAGATACTTCGATTTTCTTCCATTTTATATAATTCTCAACTTATTTTTAGATGTTTTTTAATCATTTAAAAAAATGCCATTTAGCAGCCGAAGTGGAAGTAGATTCCATTTTGTTTCAATTCTGTGGATGAAACAACTGCAAAAGTAAAATTTCTTAAAAATGATCAGAAGATGGATTTATTTTATTTAAAATAACATTTTAATTGTAGCTTAATTCCTCAGCTTTTAGATGCATTCCACAGAAATTTAATATCTCGACGCGTTCAAAAGTTATTTGAAAGTGATGTACACTTAGAGTGTGAAATTTTCAAAATTTGAAGATGCTGTAATTTCTAAAGTAATTGACCGATTGAGCTCATATTTAAACTTGACCTTCATTTTCGTCAATGAAAGAAGTATGTTGAGTTTTATTAGGATCCCTTAAGAATTGTTGACGCTATTGTCGTGGTAAGTCGCGTTCTATTTCATGTATATAAATATATAAATTTATACATACACATATAAATGAATTATATAAATTTCGAATCATATGTATTTTCTGACTCAGCTTGTCGACTTAACCATTTAATGTTAGGCCTTGAATCCCCACTCTTAATTCAAGTCATATGTCCTTTTCTTTAAGTGAGAGAGCTATTGTATTTTTCCTAGAAAGGGGGCCAGAAAAGTAGTAGCGAGGGTCACATGGACACACTACTACAACTAAACCGTCTCTCACACAACCGCATAACAGACTATGATTGGGTCTCTCCCCTTACAGCTCACACTGAAATTCATAGCGCTTCCAGAATATTAAAGGGTTGAGTCGGAATATAGTGAAATTTTTTAAAATTTGTGTCATAAGGACCGATGTAATAGTTAGATTTTTATGAAATCTATTAAAAATAAGACTAAAATTCAAGACAAAATTTTAAAACAAAATTTTAAGACAAAATATTAGGTCAAAATTTTAAGACAAAATTTCAAGACAAAATTTCAAGAAAAAATTTCAAGACGATATTTCAAGACAAAATTTTAAGACAAAATATTAAGATAAAAATTCAAGACAAAAATTTCAATACAAAATTTTAAGACAAAAACTAAAACGAAATTGAATTTCAATTTGGTGTTGATATATTATTTCTCCACCAATAATCAACTGTTATTTCTCCAGGGTTGAACTTGGGGCAATATATTTTTGAATTTTTTTGCAGAGAATTTTATTTTCCATAATTCTCAATAAATATAAAACTTAATCAAGTCAATACAAAATAATGGAATACGGAGAGAAAGGAATCGATCTCATTCCAGCGTAGAATGGTAACTATTACTATGTTACATTGTCACGGAAATTTTTGTGAGAATCCTGTGTAAATTTGCAGAGAAAAAACTAAAAAGTTTTGATAAAAATATGAAAAATCACTTATTCGATGTGGAATTAAATTCTGAAAATAGTGTTGTTTCTTGCGGTTCATTTTTTATGAACATTTATTTATAAAAAAATGCATTACTTGACTCGTTAAAAAATTATATATTTTAAACTATTGAAGTTACGGCTTTCATGATTCAAGACAATCTTATAGAGTAATTATTAGACTACTCAAGAATGAATTTTTTACATTTTTAATTCCATTTGTTTATCAGTTTTTTTTTTATCTATTCTAATTATTTCACAGTTAAGAGAACATTTTCTAATTTTTAATGTCACATTTATACTCACATACATAACAGATTACTACATGTACATATTTTTAATGAACTTTTAAAAAACTTACACATTTGCATGCATTAAAGTGAACTTGTTTTTTGTTAATAATAAATACCAGTAAAAAAAAAAATGTCGTGAATGTCAAAGACCGTATCATCAATAGTTTATAAGTAATAACAATTTATAAGTTGATACAATAGTTGACCGCTTCAACTTCGATGAGGTAAATTATTTTAAAATTTAATAAAAAATATATTTTTGTTATACTCGCTCCAGAAGTTGAACTTCTGAGCGCTGGGTGGCGTCCGTAAAGGTACTCTTTTATAGAGACTCTACTATACCGTCGTTTTTTCACGGCCTAGGCCGTAAAGTTTTACCCCCCCCCCTTTTTTTACGAACTTTTCATGTACACCTAATGTTAATAAAATAACAACAACGCCATAAATAAATGAATACTAATAAAAAGTTATTTACATTTTCTGGACGTGAGCAAGATTTTAAGATTAATAAAAAGATAATTAACATAAAATTGATTTTTTTTGGCCTTGTGAAACTTTCTAAAATTTAAATATGTCATTATTTGCCTCCTATCCCTCAAAAGTTAAACTTATGGAGCGATAATAACAAAAAATATTGTATGTCCTTCGGCTGTTTAGTGGCGATTTTGACAACAACTTTTTTTCGATATTTGCTTTAATGTTTGTGATGCGAATGTTCGAAAACGAGTGTAAATTTCCATCCTCGGCTACGCCTCGGACGTTTAAATTACGCCCGTTTTGGGCCTTCCCGCCACAAACATTAAGCTCATATCGAAATATCGTCGCTGTCAGAAAACCGTCACTTCACGGCCTTATGACATAAATATCTATTTTCTCTATAGAGAAAAATTTTTTTTACAACTTTGATGTACATGACTGAATTTGTAATTTTTTAAAGCAACGGAAAAAAAATAGAACGAAAATGGAAATAAAAACTTTTTAGCCCAGCTACTAAACGCAATATATTAATACAAAAACAACTAAAATTAAAAATGTGGGAAATAGTATATTACACTCCTAGGGAAGTAAAGTAAGAAATGTCTTAGATCACATGTAGTTTTTGGCCGAGGCGAAGCCGAGGTCAACAAACATGTGATCTGAGGCTTTCTTATTTACTTCCCGAGGAGTGTATGCTATTTTTTTGCTCGACGAAGACAGAAAGTGGCAATTTTGTTTAGCACAGCGGGCTGAAATTTGACGCTTTCTGTCCGTCGAGCAAAAAAAAATTTTTTTTATAACATTAGCCGGATATTTAAATTTTTCATAACTTTGAAAAATAACATAAACAAATGAAAAAAATTTTATAAACTTTAACTACGCGGTCTTGTTCATTATTTATATAACAAGAGTTCCTAAGAGGAAAAAAATTTATAGACACATCTTTTAAACTTTTATAAGAGATTTTATTAAAATTTAAGTCTACAAAAAATAAGTTAATTAACAATAGAATAACTTTAACACCAATCAAGCTAAATTTTTTTTTGCGGGGCTATATTCCTTCAAGTGTCTAGATGACACTATAATTTATTCAGATTTTTAAATTAATATTGAATGTTTTAAAATAATTATTTTTTGTTGCATACTTTGCTTGACAGCGACGCCTCAGCACCGAAACGGCCGCGCAGAGCCTAATTTTCAACGTTAAATTAAAATTATAAATAATGGAGCTACAACTCTGGGAGTCGAGACTTATTTTACTAAAATTCTACATTCAGTCAATAACTTCAGTCTAGTATATATTGTCATATCTGAAAAAGTATACGATCTGAACATATCTCAGTGGTAATTTTACCAGACTCGAAATTTACCGCTAACCTTAAAACACCAACTCTTTGGCCCTAGACTCATTACCTTCATATGGAAATAAAATTCACTAAAATAGCCTAAATTTTAGGCCGTCAGACCACTGGGTTTTTGGGTCCCCTTAACAAAAAACGTAAACAAAATAAAAATCTTAGTTTTTCATAAATAACTCAATAAAAAGTTATTTATTGAGTTTAACACTTATAGGGTGAAACCGAATAAATGGGAATAAAAGATTCTCATAGAAAAGGGAATTTCTGAAAAAAAGTCTTGACATCTGGAACTCTATCTTCAAAAGCAATAATTTTTATTTAATGTTGAAAATAGGGTTCCGCGCCACTGCTTGTATTTTAGCATCGGCGTGGCCGTGTGAAAAATCAGACGTTTTAATCATCCTAAATGATTGGAATTAAAAATTTAGTATAATTAGCCAAATTATTTAAATTTATCCTTGTATGATTAAAAATTTTCAATCGTAACGTAATCCATTTTGAATCATCGAAGCGACAAAAATTTCGGAAATATTTCATTATTAGAAATGGTTTGTCGAGATTAAAAATTTTTAATCCTAACATAATCCGTTTTAATAATCATAGAAAACATAAATTTACCCCTTATATCATAATTTAAAACGATTGCACATGATTAATAATTCGAAATCCTCATTAAATAATTTTAAATCATAACAGGTGATGGAAATTCACACAAGTATTTAATGATTGAAATTGATTCTTCATGATTAAAAAAATTTACTCATTGTTAATTATTTTATATTCTGTCAATTTCTCAGTATTTGGAATGATTTATAATAATTAATTGTGACATTTTCAAAATGATTTACATGAATCGGTATGATTAAAAATGATTAAAAAATTGATAATTTTTGATCATTTAAAATGATTTTGCTTAATCAGAGAATGTATGACCTTTTTCTCGGCATTTCCAGCAATGTTCCCTCCGGTCGTATTCCATGATCTCCAATGGGGAGGTTCGCAGATGACCTAGATTTTACTTTTTGTATTTGAGTATTTTAGTTTATTTTTTATTAATTACTCAAAAATTAATAGAAACAATTATTGTTATTAGTGCGGCGATTATTATTTAATTAATATATTTATTTAGTTAATAATTTTATATTATTGTTACCGAAGGTATGATTAAATTAAGAAATTAAGCATGTGAGAAATTATTACGAAGCCGAGCGAATTAATTGTAAAAGAAATTAAAAGACTGCGCAAATTATTCTAAGTTCCGAACAAGATTTAGTATGGAAAATCAACGAATGGATATATAATAAAAGAAATTGCGATTAAAATAATAAAGAATTGTGAATTTGACGAAACGAATGGATAGAAAATGAAGGAAATTACGAATAAAATAATAAATAACTGAGTTTCGAAAATAAAAACTTAGAATTAGGCGAGACGAATGGATAGAAAATGGAGGAAATTACAATTAAAATAATAAATAATTATTTTTGAATGCTAGTTTGAGGACACCGGACAGGGGTCTAAAACGACCCTTCCGGTTCGTTACAAGAGAGTTAGGGGAAAAATGATAAACTCCAAAATTTGGCTCGATAAGGGGAGCAATTCTTTCTCGGGAGAATTACTCGGTTGAATACTCTTCACCAAGTAATTCGAGAGGATGATACTCTACCTGGAGTCTGTTACTGACCAAGGCCCAGGTAAGTATCGTGAACCAACCGGATGAAAGTGCTTCTCCCCGTGCCGAAGCCTTCAGCTGAGGTACGGTAGGTGATCATAAGTCGTGTAGGTGGGATCGAGCTAGAGGCTATCCTCTCGATCCTTGGGGACGGCGATTAGGAGGTCGAGGAAGTCGGCTAGATACCTCGACTTCGGGGACCTGGGTGGCAGCACCGCGGGAGAAGGGAGTTGGAGACTATCCTCTAGTTTCTCCGGGGGAATCCCGAGTAGAAAATTGACCCACTAGCGCCGCGAACTGGAGAACGCGATTTTTTTTTGTTTTGAGTTTGAACCGCGAATACCGTCGTGTATGGTTGGATAGAAAGTTTCTATCGTATTAGTGTATATTGCTTATATTGTTTCTTGATTTTGAACCGCGAATATGTGTGAAAAGAGTGTTCTAATATATTGTTTATATTATTTAATTTGCTTATATTGTTTATATCGTTTATTAATATGATCAGGCCAATAAATAGGTTTCCTTTTTTTTGATTCTTTTAAAATAAAGTGTTTTGTTTATATTTTGTTATTGATAATGTGATCCCCGTTTATGACTCTGGACTCCGGCGAGCAAATTTCGAGCCGGGGACAAATTAGATATTTATATTTAAAAAAACGTGGACGTTACAAATGTAAAATTAATTTTCATGATTTAAAATGAATTTTTATATTATATTTTTAATTTGTAGAATTTAAAATTTTCTATTTATAGTCTAGAATCAATTATCGGAATATATTATTAGTTATAAATTATCTAAAATAAATTTTCATAGTATTAAATGAATTTTCGTAACATTAAATTTATCGTCATAATATAAAATTAGTTTTTATAATATAAAATCACTTATTCATAGTCTAAAATCAATTTTTATAATCAACAATTAATTATTAAAAGTATAAAATTAATTTTTCTATTATTAATTGAATCACCTTTCATCCAAAATTAATTTTCATAGTTTAAAATTGAATTTCAATATAAAAAATTAATATGTATAATAAAAAATTGATCATTTACGGTCTTAAATAAATTTTAATAATCAAAAATTAATTCCTTACTTATAAAAAATTATTAATCATCTAAAAATAATAATGAAAATCAAAACTAATGACTCCTCATCTATATATACATATAAGCGAAATACCACTGACTCATCACCAGATCTATGAAACTATTTGACCGATTCATTTAAAATTTGGCATAGGTACTCCTTTTTAACCGTAGCTGAGAGATAAAAAGCGATTTTACGGAATTCCTATCGGAAATGGATTTTCATTTATTGACCTCCGCTCATAAAAAAAAAGTTCCGTTGCTATCGTAACCGTTGTTATGGTTACCGTCGCTATGGTTACAGTTGTTATTGTTACCGTTGCTATGGTTACCGTTGCTAGGGTTACCGTTAATATGGTTGCCGTTGCTATGGTTACCGTTGCTATGGTCACCATTGCTATAGTAACCATAACCATGGTTACCATTACCATGGTTACCATTACCATGGTTACCATTACCATGGTTACCATTACCATGGTTACCATTACCATGGTTACCATTACCATGGTTACCATTACCATGGTTACTATTACCATGGTTACCATTACTATGGTTACCATTACCATGGTTACTATTACTATGGTCACCATCACCATGGTTAATGATACCATAATAACTGTCAAAATAAATAAATTGAAATAACAAATTCGGTTTTCAACTGTTCAGAGAAATTCAGAAGAATTCAGAGGAATTCAGAGGAATTATTAGAATAAAAGTAAAAAATTACTAAATACTAATATTAAATACGTTAGGCAAATACATTTTGATTTAAAATTTTATCGATTGTTTGTTGCGATAGTAAGAATTTATAATCGTACTTTTTTTAAGAAAGACTAGCTAAATCATTAATACCTGAAAAAGTTAATATGGATTGTAATAATCATAAAGGATGAACTCTATTATATCATAACACAACTAAATAAAAAATAAATTTATTAAGTTGATATTATAAAATAATTAAATTGATTTCAATGGTTAAAATAATAATGGTAAATTGTATCTGAATTATATTCTCTAAAATTTCACAACGATATCGTTAAATTATAAAAAACGGTCGATTTAGGTTCATTCTTAATAAAATGAATAACAACGAATATATTTTTGAAAACCACTCAATTTGTAACGAATTTCACAATAATAAAGATTAAAAATATTCATTTTTATATTTATAAGCAGAAATAAATTTATTCATTAACTTATCAATGTTAATTTTCAGTCAAATGAATATAATAACATTGCTGTTTTTATTCTCAATTAATATGTGATTGATTTCATAATCCTAATTACTAATCATATTTTTATGAAAAATAGTGCAAAGATAAGAAATAATAATCTGAATCAACAATCTTAATAACGTTATTGAAGTTGGCGCTTAAACAAAAGAGTAATAACATATTTATGTTTGTAATTTCTTAAGAAATTCAAAGCTGTAAAAACAATTATTTTATAGATAAAAAGCGATATAATTTCGTTAAGATTGTTGAAATTAATTATTTTGTTTACATTTTTTGTCTAGGTTACACAATGAAATTTTATTGCATGCTTCGCGAAGCGGGTGGGTATCAGCTAGTATATTATATTTTTATGATTAAAAATTTATTATTATTGAACAAAAATGTATATTAATAATATTAATTTCAGTATAATTTATCTAAAATTAATTTTCATAATTTTGAATAAATTTCTAAATCATACCATGAATTCGTACAATTTAATATTCATGATTTATGATCTTAAATTAATATTTATTGTGTGAAATTTATTTTATAATAAAGTAATAATTTTGATGATATAATCTTAATTTTTATATTTAAAGATTAATTATTCATTATATAAAATCAATTTTCAATCGTAAAAATAATGATGTATTGTATATAATCAATTTTTACATTTGAAAATTGATTATTTATAATCGATTATTAATGTCTTTAATATTAATTTATTTTCCTTCTATCTTACATTAATTTCCGTTGTTTAAAATTAATTGTTATTATGAAATATTAATGTTAACAGTATAATATTAATCTTCATAATGATAAATTAATTATTCAGAGTCTTGAATTATTTCTTTTACTGAAATTTCATTATTTTTAATCAAAAATTAATTTTCAAGCAGAGAATTCATAATTTATTATATAATATTGATATTTATAATTGATTTTCATTAGAGTGTTTCAAAAAAACAAACTATTTTTTTTTTTTTCGAAGAACTTTGAAAATTCTTTAGAGTATCCCTAATCGAAGACATTGTGAAAATATCAGCCTTTAATATTAATGTATAGAGGTGGCTGTAATCAATTTTTTATTTCCATTTAAATAACATAGAAAAAAATTTTTTTTTAATTTTGAATTTTGCTAGTCAACAACGAAGCATTTTATAGCTATGATCGATACATATTCTTGTAGGAAATTTAACGATCTACAAAAATTGTCTGAATGAATATATGCGTACGGAGAACCATTTCGGAGTTATCAGGCCTTAAACATCGAACTGTTTAAAAAAATAATAATATTTATTTATAAATACGAAAAATCGACTTAAATCACTTAAATAAACAATATTATATATCAAAAAATTAAAATAATAAATTTCTAAGAGGTTTTTGATGAAAAGTTTTTATTAATTATTGATTACTGACTAATTTCGCTGAACAGCGCTAAAAAAATACAGATGTATTACGAATTTATGGTCAATATACCTTCAATAGTACAATTTACATAAATTTTTTTTTAGAACAGCTCGGAAAGTCTTCTCTATGTTTTTTTATCGTTTGTAGCAAACCTTGAAATTGTTCTTCACTGTTAGTTAAATGCTGATTATAGTTAGTAATTAATGCGACATTCCTCTCAGCAACGTCATTCACTACTTTTAATGTACTAAAAAATTGAATATTTTCTTGAAAGCTTCTGTGACTAGCCCATAAAGTGATGTCGACATCAAGAAACTCAGTAGACAATCCAAATCGTTCAAATAATACCAATGATCTTTTAGAAACGAAATGACTTAGATCTTTTATTAATAACGTATTCAACTTATTCTTATTGATTAGGAAGCGCTTTTTATTTAATATACTACTATTTCGGGACTTTATAGCAGTTACCATTCTAGGTTTTATTTCCGGTGAAACTCTCGAATCAAATAAAGCCAAAGCTGCTAATTCTTCAGAAAGGTACCACAGATGATTAGCCATTTTCTCAGATGTCTTTTTTGAAACAGCTGAATTAATTTTTTTGTCGAGAAGCAAATTTTTTATCAGCATTAAATCATTACTTGGCGCAGTTATCGCTGACGTTGCTGAAAACCACGCTTTTATGTGAAATTTTATCACAAAAATACAAATTTGACGGACTCCTACAATATCGGTCTTTGTTAGCTTTAACTGATTTCTAAACATGAATATTTTTAAATTATAAATCGCTTTCGCAATCCACCTTGCATGATGAACAGCTCCAGGATATTCAAAAACTACTCCGTCAGATGGCAAAGCTCTCAAAAAAATCAGAGCTAAGTCCAGAAGCTCCTTATAATCTCATCTTGGTTGCGAAATCTACAACAACAATTCACAGTTCAAGAAGCCCTTGCAGATATAAAAGATGAAATCCTAATACTTATTGCTATTTACTTACACGTAATGTTGATTATGGTTCTTAATTATCTTCAATTGCATTTCGTATGTGTCATAATATAAATAATCATTATTATTGTTGTTGTAGATTTCGCAACCAAGAGCAGATTATAAGGAGCTTCTGGACTTAGCTCTGATTTTTTTGGGAGCTTTGCCATCTGACGGAGTAGTTTTTTAATATCCTGGAGCTGTTCATCATGCAAGGTGGATTGCGAAAGCGATTTATAATTTAAAAATATTCATGTTTAGAAATCAGTTAAAGCTAACAAAGACCGAAATTGTAGGAGTCCGTCAAATTTGTATTTTTGTGATAAAATTTCACATAAAAGCGTGGTTTTCAGCAACGTCAGCGATAACTGCGCCAAGTAATGATTTAATGCTGATAAAAAATTTGCTTCTCGACGAAAAAATTAATTCAGCTGTTTCAAAAAAGACATCTGAGAAAATGGCTAATCATCTGTGGTACCTTTCTGAAGGATTAGCAGCTTTGGCTTTATTTGATTCGAGAGTTTCACCGGAAATAAAACCTAGAATGGTAACTGCTATAAAGTCCCGAGATAGTAGTATATTAAATAAAAAGCGCTTCCTAATCAATAAGAATAAGTTGAATACGTTATTAATAAAAGATCTAAGTCATTTCGTTTCTAAAAGATCATTGGTATTATTTGAACGATTTGGATTGTCTACTGAGTTTCTTGATGTCGACAACACTTTACGGGCTAGTCACAGAAGCTTTCAAGAAAATATTTAATTTTTTAGTACATTAAAAGTAGTGAATGACGTTGCTGAGAGGAATGTCGCATTAATTACTAAATATAATCAGCATTTAACTAACAGTGAAGAACAATTTCAAGGTTTGCTACAAACGTTAAAAAAATATAGAGAAGACTTTCCGAGCTGTTCTAAAAAAAACTTTATGTAAATTGTACTATTGAAGGTATATTGACCATAAATTCGTAATACATCTGTATTTTTTTAGCGCTGTTTAGTGAAATTAGTCAGTAATCAATAATTAATAAAAACTTTTCATCAAAAACCTCTTAGAAATTTATCATTTTAATTATTTGATATATAATATTGATCATTTAAGTGATTTAAGTCGATTGTTCGTATTTATAAATAAATATTATTATTTTTTTAAACAGTTCGATGTTTAAGGCCTGATAACTCCGAAATGGTTCTCCGTACGCATATATTCATTTGACAATTTTTGTAGATCGTTAAATTTCCTACAAGAATATGTATCGATCATAGCTATAAAATGCTTCGTTGTTGACTAGCAAAATTCAAAATTAAAAAAAAATTTTTTTCTCTGTTATTTAAATGGAAATAAAAAATTAATTACAGCCACCTCTATACATTAATATTAAGGGCTGAGATTTTTACAATGTCTTCGATTAGGGATACTCTGAAGAATTTTCAAAGTTCTTCGAAAAAAAAAAATAGTTTGTTTTTTTGACACTCTAATTTTCATAATAGATTCAAGATATGATATTGAATTTCATAATTGGAAATTGATCATTCATGATTTAAAATTAATTGAAATGATGAAAAATTTATTATTTATTATCTAAAACAATATAAAATTAATATTAATAACATATAAAATAATTTCTTGCCTAGAATTGATTTTAACAATAACAAATTATTTATTTATTACAAAAATTATTTCTCAAACAAAAAATTCATGATTTAGTAAATATTATTAATCTTTTAAATTGACAATTGATTAGTAATCAATTAGAATTAGTTTATATGACACTAACTTATTTACTTTTTATCGAAAATTAATTTTTCGATTAAAAAATGTATTGAAACGATCCAAAATAAGTTTTTTTATTATAAAATTAATTATTTATAGTCTAAAAGTAATCTTTATAATATAGCATAAATTAAAAAAATTGAATTTTAATTATTGTGACGCGCCTCAATATTTTATATAAATTTATATAAAATTGTTCTTAGTTATTAAAAATAAACTCAGAAAAGAATCCGAAAATATTACGAGAGAGAAAAAACAGCCGCGCGCAGCCTACCCGGAGAAAAGAAAGAGAAGATAAAGAGACGGCGAGAGCACCGGAGACAAGCCAGGAGTAGGGGAAGCAGCCGGGGAGTCCCGTAGCATCGTTCTCGCGCGCGCCGTGAGGCAGCGCGGTGACGCTCAGACTGTCCGCGCGCAGACTATCGCTCCGGAGTTGTTAAAAGCAATTTTTCGATCACTTTTTGGCAGATCAGCTTGAGCTTCTGAAGCGAGTGGTACACTTACAGAAGAGGTCTTGAGTGCTGTGTTGTACAGAATAGAAGGATATATCCCCCTTCTATATTAAATCTGTCCTCACAGTGGATCTTTTTGAGCCACGTTGACCTGAGGTACTCGGGTCATCGAATAGCCTCTATTGCACGGCAAGAGGTTAGGTTGTGGTACACAACCTGTCGTTCTCGAACGAATATTAGGAAATAGCTAGGTGGTTGTGGACTCCTGGACTTGGAGGTACTCCTCGTCGGAACACCTAGGGGGAGATACGGCTGGGCGTCGAGGTACTTGACAAATCCCGGTATCTCTATATTTGGACAACCGAGCCTCTCTTAGTTGATAGAGGGAACTGAGGAGAGTAAGATAGATCCGCTGACGCGACGCGAAGTCCTCAGTAGGCTGCAAGTAGGTTACGGCTTGTCAGTAGTATTTGTATATTATATTTTGAGATAAAAGTTAAGATAATACGTATTGTTTATTGTTTCTTTAGTGAATTAAATATTGTATAATTGTATCTTGGTTTGCAATAACGAATTGGATTTGATTATTATTTTTATGAGTTTTGATGAATAAATTAACCTTATATTTGGAATCTTTGTTATTATTTGGTTAAGATTAGTTAGTTGTAAGTTTATCTGTGTTGCGTGATCCCCATCCCGACCCTGGACACAGCGAGCTTGAGCACGGGGAAGTCGTGTTCATCACGACGAGGCTTTAAAACCTTTCGCAACGTCATATTATTTATAATTGAAAATTATTGTTCATACTTAATAATTGATTTTCAAAATAATAAATTAATTATTTATAATTTAAAATAAGTCTCAATAGACCACGTGTAAATCTTTTGTATAGAAGTAAATCATTTGTAAAGGTAAAGTAAAATCGTAAAGTGAAACCAACTAAATCAAATTAAATCAACAAGGTTCATCAATTTTTATCAGGTATATTTTAAATTATTAATATTTGTGAATTTAGTAATATTGTAAAATCGTTATATGAAAGAAAAGTTAACTTTAATCACTGTGTAATAATTGTAATAATTGTAAACTTAACTAATGATATTAATTTTGGACTTAAACAACATATGTATTAAAATTATTCAACTACATCAATTTATTCAAACAAACCTATCATTCTCAATAAATTAAACTCGGAAGTTCCCGGTCTATTAGACTAACACGCTAGGACCAAATACTTAAACACATTAAATATTTTAAATGTAAAATTAATTAATTATCCTAAATTAAATATTTTTTACATAACATTTTTGGCGCTCGAACAGGGACACCGAAGTTGTTTATTGAGAAGATAGAGTTATCAAAGAAATTTTTAAGGAAAAATCAATTGAGAATTTAGTTTTTATTTTTCAAGAAGAAATCGAGATTTTGTATTGTTAAAGAAATAGAATTATTGGAAGAGGATTAAAGAAAATTTTTGAGAATTTAGAGGAAATAATTGAATCGTGATAAAGACACCGAAGTTGTTTATTGAGAAGATAGAGTTATCAAAGAAATTTTTAAGGAAAAATCAATTGAGAATTTAGTTTTTATTTTTCAAGAAGAAATCGAGATTTTGTATTGTTAAAGAAATAGAATTATTGGAAAAGGATTAAAGAAAATTTTTGAGAATTTAGAGGAAATAATTGAATCGTGATAAAGACCCCGAAGTTGTTTGTTGAGAAGGTAGAGTTATTAGAGAAATTTTTAAAGAAAATTTAATTGAGAATTTAGTTTTTATTTTTTAATAAGAAACTGAGATTTTGTATCGTTGAAAAAGTAGAATCATACGAGCAATTTTAAAGGAAAATTAATAGAGAATTTGAAGAATTTTTTTGATAGAAATAAAAAGCACGTGTTTTTTTTATTTGACAAATACCAGTGAGGTTAAGAATTTTCTTTCGTAATTTATGAAAGTGCATGTGAATATTACTTACATTTTAAAATTTGTGAATGTGTACGTAAAATTTTATTTACATCTAAAATTTTGTGATTCGAAAATTGTTCTGAAATTACCTGCGATAATTTCAGTAAGTTCAAAAGAAAGTAGAATGAACAATTGTTAAAATTTTTCTGAGAGGACACGAGCAAGCACCCTTACCGAGGGTTTACCATCAAACACTAGGGACAAATTCAGACATTTAACACGTTAACGATATGGAACTAACAGACAGTCAAAACATATCGTTACATGACGCACTTACCTTCATACCTCGTTTTGAGGGAGACTCGGACGAATTGATAGATTTTATAAGTTGTTGTCGAGACGCGAAACAAATTCTGCCAGACGCTGCAGAAGCAAATTTGGCGAAATTAATTTATCTCGCGAAATTAAGTAGCAACGTTAAATTATCGATAAATCACGTCATACCTATTACGATTGAAGGTCTAGTTAAAGCTTTGAAAAGAATTTACGTTACAGCAAAATCAATTTATCAGCTACAAGGCGAATTAGGTTGTATGTATCAACAAATAGAAGAGCCGGTTATAGATTTCTTAAATCGATTAAGAAGAAAAAGTCGAGAAATCATAGAATGCCATTCAGGGAATTATTCGAATTTGAGCGCGGAAGCAATTTTGAATTTTAGAACAACGGTAGATACCGCAATTTTAGAGATTTTTACAGAAAATTTAAATAACGAAATTGACGAGCGAATGCCGATTTGTGATAATATCGAAGAAGCTTTAACCAACGCGATTAGAATTGAAAGAAAATTAAAAATGCGTCGAGAATTAAGAAACGAAACAAAGACATCGGAAGTTAAAAGTATAACAATAGAGAGTTTTGATAATTTCACAATTGCGACCGAAGCGTGTCAGATTTGTGATAGTATAGGGCATACCGCGAAAAAATGCCCACAAATCATTCAATCGGATATTCATCGTGAAGTAGTTTATTCGGAAAAGGTAACACCCTTATTAGATAAAATTCGAGAATCTGACTTCGACACTGGCTACGAGTCTTTCACCAGTGAGTCAGGAGATTTGATAGGAAATTTAGAAATGCAGATAGAACAAGTAATAGATCGTTTCACAGAAGCTGCAGCAGAAACTCAGAATACTTCTCTGCAGGAAAAGGACTCTGTAATAGAAGTTCCGAAAACTTCTATACAGGAAAACCACGTTGTGGATGCCCCTAAAACAAGGAGGGGTAGACCACGTAGGCATCGGGTGAAATTCAAGGAAAGGAGGCTCAGCCCACACGAGGTGACCCCGTTATTGGACCCCGATACAAATTCGGAACCTGACTCCGCAGTTGGAGAAGATACCTCCAGCGAGTCAGTTGACTCGATTAACGATCTATTACAGCATAAAGACAATACGATACAATTTCCTAAAGACAATACAGTACAAGTTTTGAACAGTAACAGACAGCCTGACGACGAAGGCTTACGAATACAGAAGTTAAGCGACACCCGACTTAACAGTAGATTCACAGACACAAGACAAGTGTACTGGACACAAAAGACGAACACGAATAATTTCGATTTAGAAATCCACAAATGGAAAGCTAGATCGAAACTCAAGAAACCGACGGTAAAATTGAAAGGACTGTTCAAAAGGGTACTTGCTCCAGCTGCTATGGCAGCTTAAAACTCAGAAAAATTCTTACAAAGTAACGAGACAAATCGTTAATGAAAAATTTAAGGTAATCTTCGAAAATACAGTAAGAATAAATTTGAGAACAGAAAATTTTGAAATGATTTTGAGAAAACAGCTGAAATAATTTATAAACGTAAATTTAAATTTATTTTGAATAAACGAACAATTGAAACGTAAAATTATAGACACAAATTTTTTTAAATTATTTTTGATAATAGAAATAATTTATGAACAAAATTTTTGAGGAAAAGTTAAAATAATTTGTGAACAAAAAATTAAAAGGTAAATTTGTAGACGAAAATTTTGAAAATATTTTTGATAATGCAGTAAAATAGATTTGAGAATAGAAACTCGAATTTAATTTTGAGAATAAAAGATTTTATTTGTGAACAAAAAGTTGAAATTAGTATTTAAAATACAATAAAAGTGATTTATAGATATAAATTTTAAATGATTTTAAAAAAAAAAAAACAAAAAAAATGTGTACAGAAATTTAACGTAATTTATTTTGAAGAAATAGTTAAAATAAATTTTGAATGAGTTTTGAGAATACGAAAATTGAATGAGTTTTGAGAATACAAAAAAAATTAATTTTTGAACATAAAATTTAAATCAAATGTGAAAATACGGTAAAAGTTATTATAAAAAGAAATTTGGAAATTTATTTTGAGAATAAAAAATAATTTCAGAACAGGAAATTTAAAAAAAAAAAAAAAAAAAAAAAATTAGTTTGTGAACGAGAATTTAATCGATTTTAATAAGAATAGTAACGACAATTTGTAAACGAAAAATTTTGAAGAAATAGTTAAAATAATTTTTGAGTGAGTCTTGAGAATACAATAAAATTAATTTTTGGGCGAAAAATTTAAATCAATTGTGAAAACATGGTAAAAATAATTGTGAACAGAAATTTTGAAATTTATTTTGAGAGTACAGAAGAATTAATTTTTGAATATTAAAATTGAATCCGTTGCGAAAATACGACAAAAATAATTTTAGAACAGAAAATTTTAGTTAATTTTGAGAATGTAGAAAAATTAATTTGTGAACGAAACAATTAAAGTAAATTTTGAGTAAATAGTAAAAATAATTTTGCAAACGAAAAATTTTAAGGAAACACTAAAAATAAATTGTAAACAAAAAAATTGAATTGACAGTAAAAGTAGATATTAAACAAAAAATTGAATTGATCTTCAAAACGATAAAAGTAATTAGTAAAAGAAATACGCGAACTAACAATAAATTTTAATTAAAAAAAAAAAAAATAATGTCACGAATTAGAGTTATAGAAATTTGAACTGTGTTGAATTTGAAAGATATCAGGAAAAAGGAAATTATGATTCTGACTACAAATTATGATCAATAACAATAATTTTTTTTTCAGGTACTATAAAATTAACAGTTTTAAATAAATTTTGTATGTTTTCACAATATCCCGTCTGGATATTGGAGATTGTCGTTTGAGACAATATCAGATGGAGTTAACCAACTGATTTCACTTAAAGTGTGTAAGGTGGCGCATCACTGGCACTCTTCGAGTTAATAATACATTTTTTTTGATAGATCTAAAAGAGATCATTTGATAAATTAGACAAGGAAACAGTTTTGATTAATTAGACTAGCAATTGAAATAAAATAAATGTATTACGGTAACACAACAATTGTTATCGGGAGAAATATTTGTATTTAGATGTAAGATCATTCTTGTTAAATTAGAATAGGTCTTCAAGAGAAAATTACAGCAATTACGTCAACACCGCTAGATGACTCCATGTGTCGACTCAAGACAGGATCGGACTATACAGCAGTACTTGGAGGAGAGGTACTAAACATCGACTAGTGTCAACCTGTAAAGTTTAAATTAGGATTGAATTGAAGAAGTTGCTTCAAACGAGATTACGAAGAATCCAAGCAACATCAACTTTTTCCGGAAGCGAAGAAACATTTCTTTGCATATTGATGTCAACAATTATAGAAGCCGTTCAATTGAAGATAAAACAAAGGCAATTTGAAGAACTTGAAGAAGAATCAATCAAAAGAGATCACTACAAAAGACTGCAGTAGAAACACCGAAGACTTCTCTGCAGGAAAAGGAAACTACAGTAGGAACACCGAAAACTCCTCTGTAGGGAACAATAGGCGCTCCAGCCAAAAAGAGGGGAAGACCGCCTAGACATCCAGCGACCTGATGGAATACGGATTGACCCGAGCGAGGTAATGCCATCATTAGGTCCTGATGTTAATCCAGAACTGACTCGACATCCGATGACGAATCGAGTTCCAGTGAATTGGACAGTTTGATTCAAAATACCAGCGAAGGAAAATAACAACAAGGCAACATCGATATGCGTTTAATAAAGTTCAAGGAAATATTGAAAGATTGGGAGTACCGAAGCTTCTAAGACATTTTCCATTATAATTCGAAGGATTAAGAAGAGTGTTCCAAGACACGACTTTTACGGATCTAGGAAAAGAAACTTCAACAGCGGCACCGGACCGATGTACCTCTCAGTGCAAATAGTCGATCCTTTGATCAATGATCCACCAACAATCATCGATGGATAGAAGACAAGAAGAAAATAGAAATAGTTAACAGTTTTTAAATGATTTGTAACGTAAGATAGATATGGTCCAACGGAAAATTTAATTGACTTCACACTCGTTCATTTGATAAATTTCACTCGTGCTTCAGTCTAACGGCGGGGGTGTTATGTAATACATTTTTTTTTATATATTAATTTTTACTAATATTAATTTCTTTAGTAACAATTTCTTTTTATTTTTTTTTTTATTGAAGACCGTCATAATTTTTCGTTCGTCTGTAGGCCAGGTAAAAGGATTTAGGATCCATGTCCCTTACTTAGGTGTTTAGTTTAGAACCTCAATGCATTTAAGATTTTAAAATACATATAAGAGTAAATAGACAATTCAAGGTAAAGAAAGATAAACAATGACTCAAAATGAATAGCTAGTTAAATAAACTATAAAATAAAACTTGAACAACATTTTATCTTTAAACTATAACCAAAGATAAAATTTTAGTTAAAATACATATAAGAATAAATAAATAATTCGAAGTAAAGATAAATAAATAATGACTCAAAAGGAATAGTTAGTTAAATAAACTAAAGTGAAATAGAATTTAAATGTTAAGGAAATAAATAAAAAAAAAATAGGAAACTACAAATTAATTATTAACAATAATCGACTCTTGAACAACATTTTCTCTTTAAACTATAACCGAAGTTAGTTAAAATATATATAAGAATAAATAGATCATTCGAAATAGGAAATTACAACTTAATTATTAACAACGATCGACTAATTATTCATTCTATTTTAAATCAATTGCTAATAAAAAAATTACTAATTAATTGTAATTTAATCGCTCCAATAATTTAGTTACGTATATAAATTTAAAAAATAGTAATATTTAAACATTTCGTAAAGTAAAGTATAAGTTAACATTAGAATCCTTGTGTGCATATGTGTGTGTGTATAGATGCGCCTATCCACTATCACAAACGTACAGTATACTTGTACATCAAAATACAAGTAGACCGCCACTATAGTAGTTTTCCGAAACATCCGAAGAGAGGGTAAGAGTCCCCGGAAAACGATAGCTAATTGGGCACTGGGTTCTCCCTCCAATTAACAACTGAGGGACCACAAAATCTCGGACCCGGAAAACTGCTGGGTGTTCGCTCTCGTTGTCCTGACATCCTAGTGTTAACATCGTACATAGTTTAAATAAGTCTCAATAGACCACGTGTAAATCTTTTGTATAGAAGTAAATCATTTGTAAAGGTAAAGTAAAATCGTAAAGTGAAACCAACTAAATCAAATTAAATCAACAAGGTTCATCAATTTTTATCAGGTATATTTTAAATTATTAATATTTGTGAATTTAGTAATATTGTAAAATCGTTATATGAAAGAAAAGTTAACTTTAATCACTGTGTAATAATTGTAATAATTGTAAACTTAACTAATGATATTAATTTTGGACTTAAACAATATATGTATTAAAATTATTCAACTACATCAATTTATTCAAACAAACCTATCATTCTCAATAAATTAAACTCGGAAGTTCCCGGTCTATTAGTCTAACACGCTAGGACCAAATACTTAAACACATTAAATATTTTAAATGTAAAATTAATTAATTATCCTAAATTAAATATTTTTTACATAACAAATTTATTATCTATACTATAAAATTAATTCAAATAATTAAATATTAATTATCCATGGTCTAAAATTAATTTTTATAAATAAAAATAACTTATTCATAATTTAATATAAATTTTCCTACGAAATATTGATTATATATCCAATGTGATTAATTTATATAATATAAAGATTAATTTTTTCAATATAAAATTATTTTGAATAATTGACAATCTATTGTTTATAATCATTAATTAATTTTTATTATCAAAAATTGATTTTGAAAATGTAAAATTCATTTTTATAATATAAAATTAGTTATTTACAGTCTTCAATTAATTAACACATTTGAAAAGTAATTATTTATAATCTGAAATTTATTTTCAAACAAAAAATTAATAATGTATTTAATATAGTTAATTTTTATCAATTAAAATTTATTATTCATGATCGTAAATTAATTTTCACAGTTTAAAATTAATAATTAATCATTTAGGGTTAGCAATAGCCTAATCGGCTCAGTACCTGCATTTTGAACGAGTAGGACCAGAGTTCGATTCCGGCGCGCTCCAATATTTTTCATTGATGATAAACTTAGAATATGTGCGATTCATTGCCAGCGTCTGTACCGGTCTGGTTTTCTGTGGTTTTCCCATATAGTTATGGAGGTAAAATGTCATTATAGAAGCACCTCTATACTATTTGAGACCGTAATGCAAATGCAGGTACTGATTATAACGCGTAAGTCGGCCACAGTCGCAGCACATGAGTGTCTAGCATGAATGAAAAAATCTCGACATGCCGGAGGGTGTTGACGAAAAAGTGGTTGAGAGTTATAATAACGGGGTAGATGATTATATTGCGGAGAAAAAAGAGGAGAGACAAAAATTCCCCACCCACCTTTGTAAAACATTTTACAATGATACCAGTAAAACCATCCTCAATTATAACTTCAATCATAATTTATTATTTAAATTTAATTTTTATAACATAAAATAAATTTTTCGATCATAAAATTAATTATTTATGATCTCAAATGAATATTTATAATATTAAATTAATTATTCATAGTCTGAAGTTAATTTGTATAATTAACAATTAGTTTTTTAAAAAATAAAATTAATTTGAATGAACAAAAAATAATATCACCTAATCTAAAATCTATTTTTATGATATAAAATATATCTTTAATATTCAAATTTAATAATTTAGCGTTTTAAATGAATTTTCATATTTATAAATCAATTATTCGTTATTTTTATTCAAATTTTAACAAAAAAACTGATGATTTATAATATATTTTATATGATTGATTTTTGTAATTGAAAATTCATTATTAATAATCTTAAATTAATATTAATAATTTTAATTTATGCACAATTCATCTAAAATTAATTTTCATAATTCTAAATTAATTCATATAATATAATATGAATTGTTATGTTATACAATAAATATTTATGATTCAAAATTAATTATTAATTGTCTAAAATTTATTTTTATTGTTAAAAATTCATATTTTTGATAATGAATTGATTTTAATAATATAATATTAATTATGAAATTATAAAATTAAACATTAAGAGCTCAAAATCAATCAATATTCGAAGATTAATTATTCATTTTCTAAAATTAATTTAAATAATTTAAAATTAACTAATCACGATTTAAAATTATTTTTCAAAGCGTAACTTTACCAGTACCCAGCCCCCTACCTATTTCCAGCCCCTACCATAAGGAAACTATAGTTATTTATGGCATATACTATTTGAAGCTGGAAATAGGTAGGGCGCTGGGTATTAGTGACTTTACCCTAATTTGAAATTAATTTTAATGATCTTAAATGAATTTTTATATTATATATTTGATCTGTATAATTTAAAATTTTTTATTTATAGTCTAAAATCAATTATCATTCTATATAATTAATTATTTATGATCTAAAATTAATTAACATAGTAATGAATTAATTTTAATTATATAAAATTTATCTTGATAATATAACATTAATCGTTAGAGTGTAAAATTAATTATTTATAGTACAGAATTAATTGGCATAATAAACAATCAATTATCTATCATCTTAATTTGATTTTTAACAAAAAAACTAATGCTTCATTATATATTACCAATTTTTATCATCGAAAAATGATTATCCTCAATATAAGATTAATTTACTTATTATCAATTTAATGACCTAACATCTAAAATCAATTTTCATACTTGAAAATTAATTTTCATATTGAAAAATCAATATGTATAGTTTAAAATTAATCAAGTATAATCTTAAATTGATTTTCATTGTTTAAAATTTATTTTTATGTTTATAAATTAATTTTAATCATATAATATTGATGTAAGCCTGTCCCATGGCTAAGCGGTATAACGCTTGTCATGCTTGCTTGAGACTGGTGAGGCGTGGGTTCGAATCCCGGTGTGAGCTGAAATTTAATTTTCAGTGAACATCGGTGCTCGTAACCCACGCCGGGCTGTACAGGTTTGGGTTTTTCGATAGTTTCCCCAAGCCCTGTGCTACCGGTGGGGCACAGGCAAATGCGTGCAGTTTCTCCAAAGTCGGCCCATCGCCGCATTACTCTCCAGGCTGAAAAAGTATGTAATACCGCCAAACTTATTCTGCCAAACTTAATGTACCGATCAGCCTGGAGTCCCCTTCCGGTCTCGGCCGGACCCCCATCGAGACAGAAGTCTGAAAAGCGGGGTTAAAATAAAAAAAAAAAAAAAGTATAATATTGATGTTTATATTATAAAATCGAAAATTTACAGTCAAAAATCAATTTTGACATTCAAAAATTGATTTTTCAACATCTAAAATTAATTTTCAACGGAAAAACAAATAATGTTTCATCTATTATCAATTTTGACACACAACAATTGATGATTTAAATGCTAAAGTTAATTTTTAAACAGAAAATTTATGATTTATTATAAATTATCGACTTTCATAATTGGAAATTAATTATTCATGATCTTTAATTAATTTGAATAATTTAAAATCAATTATTTATTATCTAAATTAATATAAAATTAATCTGTAGAATATAAAATTGGTGATTTCTAGTCTAAAGTTGATAACAAATTATTTATTTATAAACGAAATTTTTTCTAAAACAACAATTGATAATTTATTAGAAATTATTGATCTTTCAAATTGAAAATTAATTATTCATAATCTAAACTTGGTTTCTTTAACATTTATTTATCTACTTTTTACATAAGATTAATTTTTTTCTTTGAAAATGTCCTGAAATAATTAAAAATTAGTTGTTATAAAATAAAATTAATAATTTATAGTCTAAAATTTATATGAATATTATATCATTAATTCAAAATATTTACTATCAATTATTTATAATCTCGATTTATTGTTTATATTTAATGATTAATTTTCGTGATAAAAAATTTATTATTCGTAATCTAAGATTAATTTTTTATCAAAAAATTGATAATTTATCATATATTCTCGATTTTTATCATTGAATATTGATTATTCAACATCTAAAATTACTTTTTATTACCTTCTTTCGATTACTTTTCATCTAAAATTGATTTTTATGATAGGAAATTAATTTTCAAAATTCTAAATTAATTTTCATGATGTTGAATCGATTTAAATAATTTAAGCTTAAAATTCAATTCAATAATTTCAAATTAATTATTTATGATATAAAATTGATTTAAATGATCAATAATAACTTATTTAATGTCTAAAATAAATTTTCATGAACAAAAATCAATTATTTATTATATGACATTAATTTAGTTGATATAAAATTAATTTCAATAATTTAAAATCTATTTTGAATGATCTTAAATCGTTTTCAAAAATGAAAAATTGATTTTTATAATATAAAATTAATTACGTTTCATCCAAAATTAATTTCAATAGTTTAAAATCGATTCTCAATTCAAACAATTGATTCGAATGATATAAAATTGAAAATTTACGGTCTTAAATCAATTTTCATATAATTAAAAATTAATTTTTCCTCAATTTTTATCTATATAGAATTTTTCTACATCTAAAATTACTTTTGGAAATCAAAACTTATGATTACTTATAAATTATAGATTTTTATAATTAATAATTGGTTATTATGAATCAAAAATCAATTTTATGAATATTCATTTCAGTACAATTTATTAACAATTAATTTTCATAATTCTGAAACTATTTTTAAATCATACAATGAATTCGTATAATTTAAAATTAATGAATCATTATCTAAAATTCATTTTCATTGTTCAAAATTTATTTATATGATAAAAAATTGATTTAAATAATGTAATATTAATTTTTATATAATATAATTATTATTATTGAAAAACATTATTAATAATAATTATTGATAAACAGTTATAGTTTAAAATCAATTTTAATATCTAAAAATGGATCACTCTTTATCTAAAATTAATTTTCTATCAAAAAACTAATGATGTATTATATATTTTTAATTTCAAGATTCGAAAATTGATGACTCACAATCTATAATTAATTTTTTTAGAATTAATTTAATTACCTTCTATCACAAATTAATTTCCATAATTTAAAATTAATTGTCATTATGAAATATTAATTTTGACAGTATAATAATAATCATTATAATAATTCTCTATTTCCGTCGATTAGTGTTTTGACTTATTAAAGAGTTCCATATTTCAAAGCCATCATCCCCGATCCAAATTGATGTTAGACTAATTTTTAATTTTACATCAAATTTTATTCATTAAATTTATTTTTACCACATTTTTGTCAGTATGAGCACTCAATACCATCTTCGAGTTAATATATCTAATAATCAAAAATTTTTCCATTTTTCACAATAATGTGGTGAGAATAAATTTAATGAATGAATATTAACGTAAAATTAAAAATTAGTCTAACATCAATTTTGATCAGGGATAATGGCTTTGAAATATGAAACTTTTTAATCTTTATAATAATAAATTATTAATATTATGAATAATATTATTAGATGATAAATATAATTATTAACAGCCTTAAATTAATTCCTAGACTGAAATTTGATTATCAATAATCTAATATTAATTTCAATGCAAATCATTCATAATTTATTATATATATTATTAGTTTTTATTATTGAAAAGTAATTATCCATGACCTCAAATTAATTTTAATAATTTAAAATTTATTATTTACTATCTATAATGATATAAAAATAACATTTATAATATAAAATTAATGATTTCTAGTCGAAAATTGATTTTTACAATAACAAATTATATATTTATTACCAAAATTATTTCTCATACAAAAAATTAATGATTTAGTTAATATAATTAATCTTTAATATTAACAATTAATTATTCATAATCTAGAATTAATTTGTTTGAAATTAATTAATTTAATTTCTATCTGAAATCAATTTTTCTATTAGAAAATGTATTGAAATGAATTAAAATTAGTTTTTTCATAATAAAATTGATTATTTATAGTCTAAAATTAATTATTATAATAAAGCATAAATAAAAAATGTAACATTAATTATTTATAATCTCAAATTATTGTTCATACTTAATAATTGATTTTTAGAAAAAAAGTTGATTATTAATAATCTAAAATTAATTTTTCATCAAAAAATTGATAATTTATCATATGTTCTCGATTTTTATGATTGAATATTGATTATTTAAAATTTAAAATTAATTTTTATTATCTTACTTTAATTAGTTTTGATACAATGCATTTTTATGTCATCCAATTCATATGTATAATCTAAAATTAATTATTAGAAGAACTACGGATAAAAAATTTCTCCAAATTTTTTATCGTCTAAAAAAAGGTCTACAGGCTTAAAAAAAAAATTTTTTTTCTGATTTCTTTGCAAAGTTCTTCCAGAAGATTTAATATCCTTCAATTTGTCGTAATCAAAATTCTGTACGATAATTCGCCGCGGAGTTATCGTCAATCAAAGCGAAAAAGTTCTTTTTAACTGTGATAATCAATACCTCTGGAAATAATGATTGCACAGGAAATCTAAGGAGGGTTTTAAATACTACACGATATCCCCTATGAACAACTGTAAACTGTTTTGAAAAATTTTTTTGGAATTGAAAACTTGGACTGAAAAAAAGACAAAAATTTGTATAATTTAGGATATTCGGATAACTTGGTATAACTTTGGATAAAATGGATGAATGAAGGATATCGTTGGTAATTTTTTAACCGGAAAGTGTCTTCTAAGATCCCTTAAATATTCAAAACGCTACGATTTTTATTCATAGTGATATTCAATCAAATATTCATTCTCAATTATAGCCTCAATTATAATTTATTATTCAAATTCAATTTTTATAACATAAAATAAACTTCTCGATCATAAAATTAATCATTTATTTGTATAATTAACAATTGTTTATTTAAAAAATAAAATTTGTAACAGTGCTATTTACCCTGTGACGGTAAAACCGTCCACGCGTGATAATTATTCGACGCAGCACTGGCGCGTCTCGGTCTTCGGGACCCGACTAGTATTAAGTGGAGGAAATTTTGGGTTTCTTGGTCAGTTGAGTAGAGGCAACAAGTCAGAAGTAGTGCAGTGACCAACGCAATAACATCGCTAGCCGAAACAGTTCAAAGAAGGAAGCCTGAGTTTCCAAAGCACAAAAATTACACAGGTATTGAGACTTTGATTCCTTTGATGAGCCAAGGAGGTCATATACCCGGCTCATCAATTTTACTACTTTTCATTATAAATTAAATTTTGATAATTCAATTGTTATAATATTTTGCCTAATAATAATTAAATAATTAATTAATTGTAATTAATTCTTATTCGTTAGCGTTGTGAGCATTCTTCCTGGGGATTTTATACCCGAGGAATGTTCTAGACCTCTTGGGTTTGGAAGTCGTGAGTAATTAATTTGTTAATTTGGCCAATCGATAATTATTAACATCTTAGATTGGGTTAAATATATCTATTTTATATTAATTAAATTCTGAACATCGAGAAGGTCCCAGTCGACACCACATAGTACTTGGTACCCGAGGTCAAAACGTGTTACGCAGTTACAAACACCGTCGTCCATTTTGAGCACGCAAATTTCTGGCAATTATTTCACGTGATAATTTATTAGTAAGAACAATTGAATTATTATTATTTAATATTATTTATTCCGAGAAAGTATTATTTATTTAATATAATTTATTGAGAATCGGCTACTGAGTTTTGACGCCATTGGGATCGAATTACCCGTGGATAATTTCTCGTCAATTTATTTTACATTGAGAAAAATTGTTTTATTAATTATTTATAAATCGAAAAATTCCACGTGGTCATTTATACATTGAACTATTGAAGACTAAAATTATTATTTTATTGGAATTATTTATAAAAATATTTAACGGCGTGGATTTAGTCCCAGAAAATTAGTTAGAATTTTACAAAGAAATATTCTTAAGAATTTATTCAAAATTTAAGAAATAAAATTACGAGTTGAAATTGAAATAAATTTATGCGTCGATGTTGTTCTTAAAAATTTATTTAATGTTGAGTATTAAACTTGTGTTAATTTTGGATGAAGCTTAGGCGTCGTTTTATTCCGAAGTTATTGAAGGTTCTGTTTTATTAATAGTGGAAATTGTTTATGATTTTAATTGCGAGCTAATGATTGGAAAAATTGTAGTAACGTTAATGTTGTCATTTTTGGAGTAATTTTGTAATCCGGAAAATAAAAGTAAAGTAGAGTCAGGGTATGTGTGAAGACGCGTGGGTTATGTGTGTGAAGATCGTGCGAGATAAGTGTGTGTGAGTGTACGCGTTATCTGCTTGTTGATGAATTGCCGAGTAGAGTAACTCGTACAGTCCTAGAAGCCGTTGTATAGACGCCAAGTGGGGTACAGCGGCAGTAAGTTAGAAACTGCGGTATACACGCTCCATAAGAGGGTACCGTCAGGATTAAGAATTTTGATAGAAGCCATTGTATAGACGCCAAGTGGGGTACAGCGGTAGTAAGTTAGAAACCGCAGTATAGACGCTCCGTATGAGGGTACTGTGGGATTAGGAATTTTTTGGACGACCCCTACTTGTTGATGAATTGCCGAGTAGGGTAATAAATCTTAGTGCGACGTTTTCTACTTGTTGATGAATTTCCGAGTGGAAGACTAGCACTAAGTCGGAGTCGCCGGTTTTAGCCCGAAATCCTTCGTTAGATATAAGTTGTAGTAGCGACTTTCCGGGGGAAAGCTTGAAGTAAGTTAGTTGTAAGTAAATTAGTTGTAAGTGAGCGGTGTACGTGCAAGGGCACGAGTTGTTATCATATTTTGTTGTTAAATAAATACCGGTCATTTTTGTTAAATAAAAATTTATTTCTTTCAGACCACCTTCCTCCATTCTCTCTCCCTGTAGACTATAAGCTCAGCTCTGGTTTCCGGTTCCAGGAACTGAGATACAAAATCCTGGTGGCGCCCTTGTTAATTAAGAATCATTTTGCTAGGTATTATTTTATTTTATTAAATTAATTAAGGGGCCAATGAGCGGAAAAAACAACCCATTACAAATTAATTTAACTGAACAAAAAATAATATCACCTAATCTTAAATTTATTTTTACGATATAAAATAAATCTATGATATTTAAATTTAATTATTCAGCGTTTCAAATTAATTTTCATAGTTATAAATCAATTATTCGTTATTTTAATATAATTTTTAACAAAAAAAATGATGATTTATAATAAATTTTATATTATTGATTTTTGTAATTGAAACTTCATTATTAATAATCTTAAATTAATTTTAATAATTTCAATTTATGCACAATTTATCTAAAATTAATTTCCATAATTCTAGATTAATTGATATAATATAATATGAATTGTTATGTTATACAATTAATATTTATGTTTCAAAATTAAGTATTTATAATCTAAAATTGATTTTTATTGTTTAAAATTGATTTTTTTTTAAATGAATTAATTTTAATAATAAAATATTAATTTTGAAATTATAAAATTAAACATTTATAGCTCAAAAACAATTAATATTTAAAAATTAACTATTGATTTTCTAAAATTAATTCAAAAAATTTAAAATTGTTATATCCGACTTGCCGTCTATAATACAGGGCCTCCCATTGCAGCTGAAAAGTACAGTGCTTGCATATTTAGGGAACAACAACCTGGACTGCGCGACAACTTACTCGTGGCCGAAAAATACACATTACCGAACATTGTCACCTTATCAAAGGAACCAATTGTTTAATTAGTAGCCCCACTTAATGAATCGCAACCGAGATGATAAAAGACGCGAACACCATAATTCGACAGCTTATTTATAAGGTAACAGTTCTGCCTTAAAGCCCGCGTGAGTCCTATACCCCGACACGTATAGGCAGACTTCAATTATTAAATTAATTAGTCATCTTTTCCCTAATTATTCATTTCGATTTCGTTAACGGTATTTCTGAGTTCTGTGATAGCGATTCTTCAAGCCACGATTCGTTGTAATGATAATCGAGATTCCCACAGTTCCAGTGACCTGGTCCCACTCTCAAATTATTTTCTTCTTCTGTGAATTTATAATCGGCGAACTTCTGTTTGCCGGAGTCGTTACTCCGGTTACGAACTCATATAAACTTCAACCTTTGTTTTATGTTGTTATTAGTTAAGTGAATAGTGTAAGTTAAGACGTGTTTGCCCATAGGGCCATTTAATTGAATATAAACCTAAAAACCTGAATCGAAGTGTTTCGTCATTCATAAGTTAAGAACATTCAACCTTCAATCTCCAGTCAGCAGAAGGAAGCGAGATGTCAAGCAGCGGAAGTCAAAGGTACAAGTCCAATTAAAGCCGAATCATCGTTGGAATTAGGATTCGCAAAAGTAAGTGGAGGATATTTTATTGTTTCCGAGGTCGATTGTCTTATTCAAGGGGCCCTCTCCGGGGTTTTTACTTTCGCAAACCTATAAAATATAAACTTAACGATTCTTTCGTTAGGGAAATTCATCTGTTATCCGAACCTCCGTTAATCCAGCTACCGCATTTTAAGATCTTATTTTTCGGACATAACAGACCTGAATTTTTGGTGCCAGCAGCGGGATTCGAACGGTGATCCCTCGTATTCGAAAAACCACCCCGGTTCGAAATTTAGTGAAAAAGAGGTATTTCCTTCTTAACTCCTCTAAAAATTTCCCAAAAATTTTTTTTTAAATTAATAACCACACCTAAAATTAAAATTTATTGTTCTTTACTTTAATATTTTATATATTTCGTTATTTTACATTCCGCTAGCTAAACGAAAATTAAATTCAACTTCGATTCGTCATTTGATACATCCGGCGTAATTCAACTCTAATTTTATTTTGAACTTTATATAAATTCAATAATAAAATTAAAAATTTTTTTTCTGACGTTTAAAATTAGCCATCAGCTAAACCGTTCAAATTTCTTTCCTTTTCTTTTATTTTTTTTTTTTTTTATGCTGACTAATAATAATTTTTTTTTTTATTTTAATCAAAACTTAATTCTATTTAAATCAAATTTGCTGACAATTAATAAAAATTTCTCTTTCTTCCATCTTTATTATTTGATTAGGATATTTGATTCTATTCAAATCTCTTTCTTTCTTTATTTTCCTTCTTGAATTGCTAATAAGAAATTATTTTTTATTATTTCTTAAATTATTCTTTTTTCTCCTTTCTGTTTTCAACTTTACTTTGATTTTGAATCCGATTTTGATTAAAAAAATTATTGATCATTTTGTATGTGAATCTATATCAAATATCGCCTACTCAGATTGTGCTGTATACAAGCACATCTTCATAGATTGTTCACTGCCAGCCTGGTGGGCTGTAACTCTAGCACGTTGCTGCTGACAAGGAGTTTCTAAGCAGACGAACGTATCGCATTCACATGAGTCACTGATGTTCAATTTTATTTAATTGGTCGGGTGATTCCATAGATTTTTTTTTTATAACTATATAGTAATCTTTCTTTTTTCTTATTTATACTTTTTCATTATTCTCGAATTATTAAAAACCTTATTACTTCGGCATTCAATAACTCGAGCTGGCGTTAGCCATCTACTCGAATTGTGCTGTACTCAAGCATATTCTTATAAAGAAGACCTTTGCTGACTTTGTATGCTGTAATCTTAGCACCAAGGCCTTGACAACGGACCTTTAAGTAGGCGAGTGACACGATTCGAGTTATATCCACGGTAATAATACATTGAACATCATTTCATTTTTTTTTATCATCGCTTCCTACTTCTCATCTTTTTCTTCACTCGAGATCTGAAACCTAACACGTATAATAACTAACCTCGTAGTCCGGTTATTGTACTCCACAGCTGTAACTTACTGACCTAATTACCGGTAAAATCTAAATTATAAGTATTTCTCAAATCAAAAGAAACAAATTTTTTTTGTTCTCCTCTCCCTCTTTTTCTTAATTTTTTTTCTCTCTGCCTACCCTAGAAGTTAAAAAAGAAATTTCCAAAATCCTTAGTAACGATTCGGCCTCCGAAAACCTGCTTAATTATTTAAAAACCGGAGAGGTCGGCCTTTGAATGCACAGCCAGAATCGGAAATAAGAATATCAACTTCATCCACGGAAGTAGTTATAATCGACGTGCATCCATTAAAAATTCCGTGGATCTACCGATCTAAAATTGGCGATGCCTAACAACATTCCAATTCTTCGACCACGTACCGCAACAACTGCGACTTGTTAACTAACCGAAATGGACCACAACGAAGAACACCGAAAATTCTACTTCCAACTGCTACGAAGAGAATTAGCCGATGCTGAACCATGTGCAGGAGAATCTCTAGAAAGTTTTCACTATTATTTACGTGGTCTAATTATACAGCTTGGAGAATATTCATCTCCTTTAACTCGTAAAGTAATAGTACGGACACTCTATCAGAATCTCGGTCGACACTTCTTATCATTTTTTCCTCCGGATCTGCAGGGCCAAGTTTCAAAATTCAATCCAAAAACTCTAGACGAAGTGTACCTTGCATTTAAGCAGGTAACCTCGACACCAAATTCTCCACCATCAATTCAACAGGAACGAAAAATTCAAGTTTCTCAGATATCAGTAGAAGAACAGCCTGAAGAGAACGCTGAGGAAATAAATTGTCATGAATCGATAAATAATCAAGAAGCAACTCAAACCGATGTGGAGCTAATTTTTGAAAATTTCTGGGACAATTGTGAAACTCCTATTGTTACCGTCTTCACTCTTGTTATATGCTTGGAACCATATTTTGACACAGTTAGTGAACTTAATATTGTAAAACTCGAGTCAAGAAACTGCACACCCTTCTCGAAATCCTACCATTCTCCTGAGATCCTTTTAAATCCCAAAACTACCTATGAAAGCTCCGAACCAGCAAGTAACCTTAGACTTATAATCGATTTGAAATTTGTGCCGAAACCAAAAATATCGCAAAAATTTTCTGTCCAATCCTTCTTTCACGACATCGAACCTTATGATATTGAAACGGAATGTAATGTTTCCCTTGGTCGCCCCTTTTTACTTTTAAGGGCGCCACTGGATTTTTGGACTCAGTATCCAGAAACTGGACCAGAACATGGAGTATTAGGTCAGGGTCGTGAGAGATTTCTGAAAGGAAACTAAAATTTAGACACAGAAATTCGTTTAACAAAATTCTTTATTTTCCACTCCCTTTTACAGTTGAAATAATGGCCACGATAACAACATATAAAATTTCATGGATAACAATCACACTCACACTCACTCTCATACAGTATATTTCACGCTGTCCAGCTAGACCCTCACGTGGTTGCAGTACCCGATGCCTACTGGACTCTCACGGTACTCTATCTACTTCGCGTCCTCCCCTGGACCTCTAACGCTACTCTAACTTAGTTCACGCGGTCTCACGGACTCTCACGCCACTGAGCTGGACCCTGACGTGACTACACACGCTGTCCACACAGTGCACGCTGTCACCCAAACTTCACGCTACTCTAAGAGAACTACCCCGAAGCCAGAGTATACTATGAAACCGAGATAGTCTCTTTACTCACACACAACCACATTATACTCCTTAAATTCCAATAATAATAACGCTTGATTCCAATTTATAAATAATTTTCTAAAATATTATTTTCCAAATTAATATTTCTTAACTTCTAATTCTCTAATTAACTATTTTTGTTTACTCAATATAAATTTCTTATTTCCTAAATCACTGCCGTATCTTCAATGTTATAAACAATAATTATCCAATGTACAATTCCGAATTATCGAGGATTAAATGTCCGAGAATTACTAAATAAATTTTAATCTTTATTTTAGTAAAAATTAAATAAATTCCGATAATTGAGTAAACTTAAATTCTTCCTAAATTATTTGTATTTAATCCAAATTATTTTATTTAATTCTGAGCCATTTTATTTAATCCCTTTATCGGCGGTAAATTTTACTGAATTTTATTTTCATTGTAAATGTGAAATTATGACAAAAGATTATTCTATTATATTTTATTTTATGTCTCTTGAAACTTATTTTACTTGAGTTTATTTTATTTTAAACGAACTAAGACTTTTGTTTCGACCTTGAGTGTCCTCTACTCAGCGTTCTCGCGCGGGACAAGATGGCTGATGCTCTCGCTCGGTCTTGCGTCTCTGTCGCAAGTTCTTAGTGTAATTTTTTTTTCTGACGAATTTTTACAATTTTTATTTTCTACCCTTTTTTTTACTAAATAATTTAGATTAACAAATTCTATTGATTTTAATGATTATTTCCTGACTCTAGATTTATTTAAATTATGACAAATATTAAATAATGCGCCAAATAATTTATTAAAATAATTTTAATGTGAAATAAATTTTTGTCTTAAGAGCATATAAAGTGTTCTGTAATAGGGTTACCGGCCCCCCACCCAAAGTTTCCAGCGCCGCCAATATAACTCGAGATTGAAAAATCGAACGTCACTACAATATCGATACTTGTTAAAATTGTATAGTAGCGACATCAAGTGGATTTGATGTAACATAACAATTCAAATAACAAATAGCGGTAAAGTTCAAGTAAGTTTCCCAAAATGTCTCTTTTTTCTTGTAAGCAATTAACTATGAAAATAAGACATTCTAAGTACGAAACTTCTACAATGATTTTTTTTTAGCGCAAGTTTTACATGAAGAGTATAAATTAAAGTAATTTTTGATTTGAAGCAAAAAATAAATAGTACAGAAAATTAAAATAATTTTAAACAAACTGAATTTCAAATTTGTTTAGAAATAATTTTATCTGTTTTACGAATTTTTTATTTACTCCTGGAAGAAAAATGTATTCAGATAAGAAAATATGAATAAATAGCGCAATATTGAAAGCAAGCACGTAGGCAGATACACTATAAAAAATGTTGATGTTATAACGGATCCAAAGGTTTTATACAGCTAAGTGTGAAGAAGATGTAAAATTTCCTCGGAGTGAATAAATTATCGATGTAAAAATGTAAAAATTTAATTTTCTCTCATACAGAGACAATAAATCAAACACATTATTTTGAATAATTATTCCACTGAGTCATTTCCACAACACTAAATAATTACATTTTTTATGTGCACATTCAATAAAGCAGCATTAATTGTAAGCTTAAAGATTTGCTGCTGTAGACACTTCTAGCATAATATATTAATAAGTTATAAAAGCAAATACGGAAGCATTTGAAAAATGATTATGTGTTGAAAATATATTCTATCGAAAAAATGAACCGTACTAACATCAAAACTAGAAAGTTTTGATAGCGTACACGCTTTTGAATAACTCAAAGCAAGCCCATTACTTTCTAAGAACAAATAACATTTTCAAAATATAAACATGACATCACAAAAAGAAGCTGCACATGTGTAAAAACTTGAAAATCTGATAATATACTCACAACTATCAAACTAAAAGCAAGCATAATAGTTTTAAAAACATGGAATAATTGTCAATGATAGGAATTCCATCAGTAAAAAGCCATACTTACATCAGAACAGAAAAGCAAGATGACGTACGCTTTTAAAATACTTATAGAAAACTTAACAGGATTGAGTAATAAGAAGGACCAAGATTTTGGTAATAATTTCAAAATAAATAATTGAAATTTTTTACATTACAGCAAAAATATTGATTTATTCAATGATTATTTTTTTTTGATAACAAAGATATGAAATTACATTTTCCATAGAAAATCGCTCTTATGATTTTTTTTATATGACTAATACTTTCACTGCCATTCTAAATTGAACATTTATACTAAGATTCAAATTTTTGCAAATTATAAAACTTTTAGTTTTGAATTAACAGCTTTCGTATTGGTCCTGAGAAAAAATCATATAGGAAATTGTTTTTGGAAAATTTAATCATAAATAACTTTTATTTAAAAATTTTGTTTTTCCAACCAATATAAAGTCTCGAAATTAAATTTTTGAAATAATCACCTGGCTCACATGAAAATATACTGCAGCTAATTTCTGCTTCCAAAATTAAATTTTTACTTGGTAAAAAAAATTCAAGTCTTTTCAAAAGAAATTATCTCTCCCAGACAATATTTGTCACCAACAACGTTAAGTTAAAGTCTCAAAATAAAATTTTTAAAATAATTACCCGGCTCATATGTCAAAATGATATGGAGTATTTTCCATATCAATTCCACTCTCACTCTTATTTTTTTCTTTGTAAAAAACTATTAAGTCTCCTCACGAGAAATTATCCCGTCCTGACAATATTCGTCACCGACCACGTTAAAGTCCCATAGTAATATTTTTAAAATAATTACCTGGCTCACATAAAAAATTACTGCAGCTGATTTTTGCTTTCAAACTTAATTTTTTACTTGGTAAAAAAAATTTAAGTCACCTCAAGCGAAATAAGCTCTCCCAGACAATATTCGTCATCAACCACGTTAAAGTCACAAAATAAAATTTTTAAAATAATCACCTGGCTCACATGACGATATACTGCAGCTAATTTCTGCTTCCAAAATTAAATTTTTACTTGGTAAAAAAAATTCAAGTATCGTCACGAGAAATTATCCCGTCCTGACGATATTCGTCACCGACCACATTAAAGTCTCATAGTAATATTTTTAAAATGATTACCTGGCTCTCATGACAAAATAATGCAGCTAATTTTTGCTTTCAAACTTAATTTTTTGCTTGGTAAAAAAAATTTAAGTCACCTCAAGCGAAATAAGCTCTCCCAGACAATATTCGTCATCAACCACGTTAAAGTCTCAAAATAAAATTTTTAAAATAATCACCTGGCTCACATGACAAAATACTGCAGCTAATTCCTGCTTCCAAACTTAATTTTTTACTTGGTAGAAAAGTTCAAGACTCCTCAAGAAAAATTATCCCTCCCTTAAGATAGTCGTCACCAACCACGATAAAGTCTCAAAATAAAATATTAAAAATGAACGACTGGCTCACATGTCAAAATATTCCAAATCGATTCTATTCTCAATCTTAGTTTCTCACTCTGTAATAAAAATTTAAGTCTCCTTACAAGAAATTATCCCGCTCAGACAATATTCGTCATCGACCACGATAAAGTCTCAAAATAAAATTTTAAAAAACAATCAGCTGGCTTATATGACAAAATACTGCAACTAATTTCTACTTCCAAACTTATTTTTTTACTTGGTAAAAAAATTTAAGTCTCCTGAAGCGGAATAAGCACTGCCAGACAATATTCGTCACCAACTTCAATAACAACTGAAAAGAAATTTTTAAAATAATCACCTGGCTCACTTGTCAAAATACTCGAAATCAATTCTGCCTCCAAACTCGATTCTTTACTTGGTAATAAAATGTCAAGTCTCCGCAAGAGAAATTATCTCTCCGAGACAATATTTGTCACCAACCACGTGAAAGTTTCATAGTAATATTTTTGAAATAACTTCCCGGCTTACATTTAAAAATACTCGAAATCAATTTCACTTTCACTTTTAGTTTTTTACTTTATAAAAAAAATTCAAGTCTTTTCAAAAGAAATCATCCCTCCCAGACAATATTCGTCACCAACAACGTTAAAGTCTCATAATAAAATTTTTAAAATAATTTCCCAGCTCACATGTAAAAATACTCTAAATTAATTTTACTTCCAAACTCAATTCTTCACTTGCTAATAAAAATTCAAATTTTCTCAACAGAAATTATCACTCCCAGACAATATTTGTCACCAACCACGTTAAAGTCTCATAGTGATTTTTTAAAAATTATTTCCCGACTCACATGACAAAATACTGCAGCTAAATAATGTTTCCAAACTTAATTTTTTAATTGGTAAAAAAATTTAAGTCTTCTCAATTAAAGAAAGCCCTCCAAGATAACATTCGTCACCAACCACATTAAAATCTCAAAACAAAATTTTAAAAATAATTACCCGACTTACATGTCGAAATACTCCAAATCAATTTCACTCTCACTCTTAGTTTTTTTTTTTTGTAAAAAAAATTTAAGTCTCCTCACGAAAAATTATCGCGTCTTGACTATATTCGTCACCGACCACGTTAAAGTCTCATAGTAATATTTTTAAAATAATTTCCCGACTTAAATGTCAAAATACTCCGAATCAATTTCAATCTCACTCTTAGTTTTTTACTTTGTAAAAAAAATTAAAGTCTTTTCAAGAGAAATTATCCCTCTTAGATAATATTCGTCACCAACCATGTTAATGTCTCAAAATTAAATTTTTAAAATAATCATCTGGCTCACATGTCAGAATACTCGAAATTAATTCTACTCTCAATCTTAGTTTATTATCACTTGGTAATAAAAATTTAAGTCACCTGAAGAGAAATTATTCCTCCCAGATTATATTCGTCACCGACCACATTAAAGTCTCAAAATAAAATTTTTGAAATAATCACCGGGCTCAGATGTCAAAATACTACAGCATATTTCTACTTCCAAACTTAATTTTTTAAATGGTTAAAAGAATTTAAATCTCCTGAAGAGAAATTCTTCTTTCGAGACAATAATCGTCACCGAGCAGGTTAAAATCTCAATATAATAATTTTAAAATAATCACCTGGTGCACATGTCAAAAAACTCCAAATCAATTCTACTCTCAATATTAGTTTTCCACTTTGTAATTAGAGTTTCAGTCTCCTAAAGAGAAATTATCCCTTCCAAATAATATTCATCACCAACCACGTTAAAGTTTCAAAATGAAATTTTCAAAATAATCACCTGGCTCAGATGTCAAAATACTGCAGCATATTTTTGCTTCCTAACTTAATTTTTCAACTGGTTAAAAAAATTTTAATCTCTTCAAGAGAAATTATCCCTTCCAGACAATAATCGTCACCGAGCTCGTTAAAATCTCAAAATGATAATTTTAAAATAATCACCCGGCGCAATCGTCAAAATACTCTAAATCAATTCTACTCTCAATCTTAATTTTTCACTTTGTAATAAAAGTTCAAGTCTCTTCACAAGAAATTTCCCTGCCCAAACAAGATTTATCGTCAACCACGTTCAAGTCTCATAATAAAATTTTTAAAATAATCACTCGGCACAGATGTCAAAATATTGCAGCATTTTTCTGCTCTTAAATTTAATTTTTTAATTGGTTAAAAAAATTTAAATCTCCTCAAGAGAAATAATTCTTTCCAGATAATAATCGTCATCGAGCACGTTAAAATCTCAAAATGATAATTTTAAAATAATTACCCGGCGCACATGTCTAAATACTCTAAATCAACTCTACTCTCGACCTTTGTTTTCCACTTCTAGTCTTTTTACAAAAAATTATTCCGCCTAGATAATATTCGACACCGACCTCGTTAAAGTCTGAGAATATTAATTTTAAATTAATCACCTAGCGCACATATCAAAATACTCCAAATCGATTCTTGTCTTAATTTTAGTTTTTCACTTTGTAATAAAAATTCAAGTCTCTTCTCAAGAAATTATTCCGCCCAAACAATTTTCATCACCAACCACGTTAAATTCTCAAAATAATATTTTTAAAAAAATACCCGGCTCAGATGTTGAAATACTGCAGCATATTTTTGCTTCCTTACTTAATTTTTTAAATGGTTAAAAAAATTTTAATCTCTTCAAGAGAAATTATCCCTTCCAGACAATAATCGTCACCGAGCTCGTAAAAATTTCAAAATGATAATTTCAAAATAATCACTCGGCGCAATCGTCAAAATACTCCAAATCAATTCTACTCTCAATCTTAGTTTTCACTTTGTAATAAAAGTTCAAGTCTCTTTACAATAAAATTATTCCGCCTAGA
This sequence comes from Cotesia glomerata, assembly GCF_020080835.1. NCBI lineage: Eukaryota > Metazoa > Arthropoda > Insecta > Hymenoptera > Braconidae > Cotesia > Cotesia glomerata. The sequence continues at coordinate 20,688,743 of NC_058158.1, read as the reverse complement.
CAATTTTCGTTTTCGACCACATTAAAATCTCAAAATAATATTTTTAAAATAATCCGGCGCACATGTCAAAATACTCCAAATCAATTTTACTCTCAATCTTAGTTTTCCACTTTGCAATAAAAATTCATGTCTTTTCACAAGAAATTACCCCTCACAAACAATGTTTGTCACCAACCACTTAAAGTCTCACATGAAATTTTTTAAATAATCACCTGGCGCACATGTGAAAATACTTCAAATCAATCCTGCTTTCAAATTCAATTTTTCACTGAGTGATTTTTACCCAGCATTCGATACAAACATATACTATTCTTCTGCTGATCAGAACCAGGCAGCGACTTCGATAACAGTGGTGCTCCAAACTATCAAGTTGATTTTCTTTCTTGCTTCAGTTTTATAACTCTTCTTACCTGAAAAAATTTCTTTTTAGTCATAACTCGATTTATTTTTTTTCATTTTTAAAAATTATTACATTTACCTTGTTCATACCGCCGCTTAAAATTCTTACCTTTTTTTTTTTATCTTACAGATAATTTATTTTGTCTAATTAATTCTTGGTTGATGCTTTTCTTACTTTATATCCACAGTTTCTACGTTCACTCTCGTCTAGGTCCGGAATTTCAGCATAGTCATTACTTGGTGCGTTGGGTATCAGCAACCATGCTAATGGGAAAAAAGTCCGAAAACCTCTAAGAAGGTCCTCCAGGTCTACTCTCGCCGTAAAATGTCTTCCAATTAGGAATAGCGCGTTTCCTTATTCGTCTCCGAACTAGTTAAGGATACAGCAATTAAACAGCGCCGGTGAAGTAACCGCGCGTTCTTTGAACCCACCTGTACTGGGATTATCCATTTGAGCTATCCATTGTTAAAATTACATTCATTTTCTTCATTACTTGATCAGTAATTATTTGCAGCATTATTTGTAGAAATCTTCATTCGAATCCAGCATCAATCCTTCCCATTGCGCTCCTTTCTTGCACTGAGTCATCAGTATCGTATACTTGTCGCCTTCGAACAGACCTGGAACCTTTCCATTGGCCAGCGAAGTATCCATACACTGCAAGAGTCCCGATTCCAATATATTGGACTCGTCAAAAATGATAGCTATCTTTTCATCCTTGCACCCCGAGCGTCTCAGTATTACGGTGTATTCATTATAAATCTTCCATTTGGAAGATTGATAGCTCGTTCATCAAGCTGATTAACCTTGACAGAGTAGTTTTACCATCTCCTGAAACCCTAATCAATAGCTAATGTTCCTGATGCTGCCAGAAAACCCGGAAGAATGTCCTGCTCTCCAGGGACATAGTCTTTGTACTGGCAGTTGCTGTACAAAATAGGCCAGAACAAAGCTTTTTCCTTGTTTACGTCAATGAAGTACTTAGTGGCGATAATGTCGATGCTTTTATTAGTTCAAGCCCGTTCCGAGTATTCTACGAAGTCTCAGCGCCTCATGGGCCCACACACTCACCAATCTTTTAATAGACAAGCTGTCTAGCGGACGGATCGCCTCGCAAATTCCTCAGACAAATCTCATCATTTCTTTAGGCGAATGTACGTAGTGCGGCAGCATGTCCTGGTGGCATTTTGGTGATAGTCGCGTTCAAATCCTGGATTTTGACATCACTTTGACGTTCAGTGGTAAGCTTAAATGCTCCTCGTTGGGCAAGGTCAGTAATTTGTTGTCGTCTGATACAGTTCTTACATTTTTTACCCACTCGGGGTCCACATCACCGTCTAATATTATCCACTGACGTTTATTATCTCGCCTCAAACAATGTCTATCATATTCCACAGGATTACGTGAGCGACGGCCTCGATTTCTTCAAATCACTCGAGAGCTTTTAATTAAGAGTACTTTCCATGTACTTGTTGTTCCGGATCTGCTTGATCCTACCATCAGTAATCCATGATTGAGGTTACAAATTTGGTACAGTTGTAAACCTGGAAGAAAAATAAAAATAAAAAATTATATTATTAGATGAAGAAATCAATTTAAACTCGGCATTTGAAAAAAAATGCTTTTCTAACCAAATTTGTGAAGAAAAAGTAGACGCTGATAAGCTGGTTTGATAAACTGTTGCTAACTTTATTTTTTTTTTTAATTAATGTTTAATATTTTAAATTGAGAATAATTTTTTCAATTTTTTAATTAATTAGAATTTAATAAAAATTAATATGATAGTTAGTCTTATTGCAGATAATTAAATATATTCAAAAATAATTTAGGGTGTCAATATTTAGACCCCTGTCAATAATTGGGGCTTTTACGCTAATTTTAGATAATAATTACTTCGATTTTGAACAAAAAAATTTTTCACAACCTTAGAACATCCATAATGCAAAATAATTAATAATTTAATTCGAAAAATAAATTGTAAAAATGCGATATTTACTCATTTTTTGCATTTAGTTATTATTGCAAACAACCATTGATTATTTCTTAATGCCGAATTCTATTCACAGCTCATAATTATCTTTTATATATTTAAATAATAAAAACGTTCATTTATTTAGTGAATTGAATTATTATCATGTATTCCAGCTATAAGGTTATAAAAAGTGTCAAAAGAAAATTGCTATTTTTGCTTTTCATTTTCAATAAATATTTATTAACTGTTAACAAATATTTATTAACACTTAATAAATTGTTTTTAATAAATAACTTATTAACTGTTAATAAATGTTTAATAAACCCTGTGATGTTAAAAAATCATTTATTAACTGTTAATAAAGCTTTTTAAATATAAACAAACCCTCATATCAGTGTAAATAAAGTCAAACTAAATTACTATTTCTTGCCAAGCGCCTCCTTGTTCATCATCACCTTCTTGGTAAACCAAACACTCTTCATCGTAAACTTTCCATGCTTGATCCTTCAATCCTAAAAATTCAAAAAGTAATTAATTAAAAAAAAAATTCGTTCAATTTTAAACAACTAAACAAACCTTTTATTCCAGCTCACGTGTAATTAACTCTCGGAAACATTATTGAAAAGACTAAACAGCAGCAGGATATCCTTAGCAACTTATTTAAAAAACATCGTTCCGCAAACAAACTAAATACAAATTTCTTGCTCCGGTAAATTCTCAGCAATAGAAATTTCATCAACATTCTCTTCACACGTTTTTTGAACCATTTCCTCCTTAATTTTCTGAATTTTATCTGTTTTAACATTACCAGCGAAAATCTTTACAGACTTTAAATCACGCAACCCGAATTCATAATGAGACTGATTGGACAATTACTCATCTCAAAACTTGAAGACCGGCATTCTGATGCTAGCTAGTTTTTCAGTAAATCTTGAATCATTGACTAAACAATATGACATGAGCAATCTGCTGCCTGTCAAGAGTTGTTATAGCAAGCGACCTGAATAATTTATTAAGATTATCCGTTAAATTAGATCGTCCAGCATACCCAAGGTGCATTGAAATAAATATCGTCTTATTAACCGACACTTTAGGCTGCTTGCCTACCAATTCCAGACACAAAGTCGTTGTTTTCTTATTTCTCTACCTTCTATCTGGCTCTTCAGCGTTTTCTGGATGGTCTGGACTTGCTGCAAGACTGCAGAGAGCATGCGCTCTTCAAGACGGTTGGACTCATCGAAGCACCCCCAGCGTTCACCCTGGTAAAGACCACAGAATTTTCACACCCAATATGAGGATCTGTGCTTAGTAATTGTCACACCAGGTCGTTAAGCGGTCGCGTGTATGTTATCATTTTTGGATCGCTATACATTAAATACAGCTTTAACCACAGAAGACGCCAGAGTCACTCACATTTTTTTCTTCACTAAAATCAGCTCCTCGTTTGTCTTCGGATGCTCGACCGTAGTCACTGGAGTTTGGAAACTGACTTCCTCGCACTCACGAGAAACCATTCTTGTTATCACCGTGTTATTTTTGTTTAGCAAGATAGGTTGCGGTTGCATTATCCGCGTTCAAGATGTTCACCCATAGACTTTGGTATTTTTTTTTTTATATTAATCCGATAAAAATTCTGACAACTCACTTGTAAGGTTATGTCCCCGGTGAATTCTTCACAGCACTCTTTCTTCAAATTTCACTTAATATTTTTCACACAAATTTATAATAAAATGATACACACAGTCACTTAATCAAGTTGAGACATATTTATATGAAAATTAAATTTTATTTATTTATTTTTTTAATTACTTCTACTCTCAATACTTTAATAATTTCCAACCTCCATAAAACAATAACATTATTGTTTATATAGACTCATACGCATGTGACGTTAACACACTATAGCAAATATTCATACGGTGTGGTGCAAGTGAGAAAATCAAAAAGTCATGAATGGTTAAGGCAATAGCATTGTTTATGGTGTGCTCTTCTAATCCAATAAAATTCAAATGACGCTGAAGTTAGCGAAATTAAAAATTTTTTTTTTTCATTAATCAAATTAGAATTAAAATAGATTTTTAGGATATTGCACTTATATTATTTCGAGTTTTTGACACATGAAATTTTTTTTTTTTAATTTTTTGTAGCAATTTATTCATTAAAAAAAAAAAATTATAAAAATTTTTAGATGTTGGCAAATTTCAGTGTCATAAATATTACTACCGACGATGTATACAGAGATGTGGTCATCAATCCTGTACTAAAGTTGGCACTCTGTGTAAGTCAGTATAAGGGGCTAACTTAAGTACACCAGGCATCAATGACCACATTTGGATTATTAAGCTTAAAATATTAATTTTACGTGTTCATCCGCCATCTTAAAAATAAAAAAAATGAATCCGGCACGTTCTCGTGGTAAGTAATAATTTTTAATTAATATTTTGATACTTAGTTTAATTAAATTGGGTGATTAGAGTTATTATCAAGTTTTGCATAAATGATTACAAGAATATTACATAAAATAATAAAATAACAATAATATAGTATATTTTTATAACATTTGAATGATTGTAAAAAAATTTTCTGTCTAAAATTCCACAGTGGTGAATTAAAAAAAAAACTAAAGATGTAAATTTCTTAAAAATATTATTATTATAATTAATTTGTTAAGAAAATTTAAATATACATGAAACTATTTTACGCTAAGTAAATAATTTCATAATAAATATAATTATTTTATAAAAATTACTAAAAACTCCCTTTTTTTTTTTTAACAGGTAAAGCAACGCTCAGAATGAAAAGCACGCGGGGCCAGGGTGTAGGAAGAGGACGAGGACGAGGACGAGGTACACAAGGACCAAGAACTTACGCCAACGTAGTGGTGGATGTTCCTGCTTGTGCCCCCGGACCAGCTCCAGCTTTAGCTTTAGCCCCCGGACCAGCTCCAGCTTTAGCCCCTGGACTTCTTCCAGCTGCTCCTCCAGCTCCAGCTGCCGTTCCTGCCCGAGTCCGGCAACTACTGCCAGCAGCTCTTCCAGCTCCAGCTCCAGTTCCTGCTCGAGTCAGTCAACGACCGCCAGCTGCTTCTCTAGCTCCTGCTTCTGTTCAACTACCGCCAGCTCTTGCTCCAGCTTCTCTTCAACTACCGCCAGCCCCAGCTCCAGCTCCTGTTCAACTACCGCCAGCCCCAGCTCCAGCACCTGTTCAACTACCGCCAGCCCCAGCTCTAGCTCCTGTTCAACTACCGCCAGCTCCAGCTACAGCTCCTGCTCCTGTTCAACTACCGCCAGCTCCAGCTACAGCTCCTGCTCCTGTTCAACTACCGCCAGCTCCGGCTCCTGCTCCGGCTCCGACTTCTGCTCCAGTCCCCAGCGCAGCTTCTGCTCAAGTCCCTGATGCAGCTTCTGTTCAAGTGCCTGACGAAGCTTCTGCTCTAGATTTAAAGTATAAAGGTATTCTAAAACAAAATCGTAACCTAAAAAAAAATATGAAGCGACTGTTAAAAAAACAGTCAACTTCTCAAGCTAGCCACGGTCAATCAACAAGTCAAATACTCACACATCAGCCAATTGCTCATCAGGCTAACACACATCAAACGCCCAATCCTCCAGCACTCCTGTATCAAGCAAACGTTCCTCGTGCAGTTAATACTGAACCATACATTCAACAGATGCACAAAATAGAACCCCAGTCTATCGTACCTCAATATCAACCTGTTTCTGCACAAACATTATTTCACCATTCGCTCGTACAGCAACAAATGCTACAACAATCCTTAATTAATCAGATTAATCTGCTGCAGCACTCTAATGCATTCATACCTCATGCAGGACAATTCAACTTCCCACAAATTCTCACTCGGGAACAGCTTATGCAGCAATTATTACAGCAATTTTTGCAAAGTGCACAGCTCAGCATCAATTTTAAATAACTTAATTTCAAATAAATATAAATTTTAAATATTGTAACTACTTTCATAAATAAAACATCAATATATCTTAAATAAATGTTTTTATTTATTACCTAAATACATTAGATAACAATAATTATTATTATTATTTTGCCTCGATTTTACAACTTTTTAATTAATTACACGATTGGTTATCCACGTAGTCTAATTAATTTGCACATCATTCGATAGATAATTTAATGTAGATTAATTCTATCACTGGTAAAAATCAATTTAATATAATAGAGCCAGAAAAAAATATCAAAATAATTAAAAGAAAATTCCTGTCAATCAACACAATTTTCCGTTTGAAACACGATAACTTGCGTAAAAATTCACAAATTCAAACAGTTTTTTCTATTAACTTGGCGTCAACTATGCGGAGATCACTATTGAAGATGGTCATCTTATTTAATGTTGTTTAATTGTTAATAATGAAAAACTAAAATCAATGAAAAAAAAAACATGACTGTTTGTATATATATCCGTATCCTTAAATGTTCTACCGACATGCATGACAGCTGATGCTGCGCACACTTAGTGCGCATGATCAGTTTAAAGTACCGCGCGAAATTTGAAATGAAAAGACAAATAAAATAAAAAAAAAATTGTACCTATTTAAAAGTAATAAAAGAAATAACAAATAACAAAAGTAACATTTAAATAAAAAAGGAGTAAACTAATATTTAACAAAATTTGTTTTAAAAAATTATTTTGAAAAAATTGCATTTTTAATTTTTTAAAATTTCTAAATGTCAATTTTTTTTCTAACTTCTTTTGTAATAATTTAATTGTTACAAAAATTGTTAAAATTATCAAATATCTGCTAAATTAATTTTCATTTTATTTTAATCAATTTGAAATATAGGAAAATGAGATTATGAGGCATGCACTTTTGGATTTTCTAAACCTTGTATTTTTTTTGTAAAAAATTTTTTCTTTACTTTTTAAAATTAACCCTTCAGTACCCATGTTCTTTTTAGTGTCTCACTTGCACTGCAGCGACATCCTATAAGTTGAATGTTGTTGCGTGAGTAAAATTCTCATAGCGACGGTACTGAAGGGTTAAGAAAGTACGAGCATCAATACAACTTTCGATAAAAGGCTTGATTTTTTTTTAATATGAAGTTTAAATATGTCTAAACAAATTCCGAAAATTTGAAAGAGATTGCCGGATTAATTAAATAAATAATTAACTTCAAAGTTGAGCAATTTCAAATTAGTCTTATGGGGTAACCTCCAGACATTGATACATTTCTGTATTTTTCTCGTAAAACTGTCGGTGAATATTTTTAAAATACTTATAGATGAAAGAATATATATTAGTGATAAATTTAATTTAAAAAAATTGACACTTGCCCTACTAATGAAAGTGTATTAATTAAAAGAAAAATAAATGCCGCCATTAGCCAATGTGAAATGTGTATCTATATTAGGGTGTCCGTTACTTTCCAAGTTGACTTTTTTTTCACGATCGCCCCCTGGATTTTTAGTTCTTGACCTAAAAAAAAATATTTTACCCAAATAAGCTCTTAATTACCAAATTGAACCGTGCCGAAGTCGAGTTACATTTCCCATTTAAATAACATGGGAATTTGGAACTTTTTGCAATTATTTTTTTTTCTTCAAAAAAAATGTCACCACGATTATGATCAGTGCATATTCTGATGAGAAATTGAATGCTCTACAAAAAAGTTCTCTTATAATTTTTCGATAAAATCATTCCTTTAGAAGTTATTTGTGGTTAAAGTTGTGTTTATAGTTATTATCATAGTTTTGCAGTCTTGCTGTAAAGTTTTTTGTGTTATAATCATTTATTTTATCTATAAATGTTCCAAAAATTTTATCAAAATGATTAATAGTTACAGTAACGTTAACAATACGATGTATTGAATACATTTTTAATAATATTGCCGCTTATTTGTATTTTTTCTGTCTCTATTCACATTTATTTGTTAAGCAATTTTTAGTCACATTATGATAAGTATTCATGAATTTGTTTGTTTTTGTTTTCATGAATAATTTGCACTTAATATTGTTTTTGTTCTTTTTTATGCGTTAAATTGTTGATGTATTTTTAAGTTCATCGAAGCGCTCTTTCGGCTACATCGTTAACAATTGTAGATTATTAACAATGTCTAATCCTTCCAAACAATCATTATTGGTGGCTCATGTCTCAAAGTTAATCTCTAGCAATTTTTTATTTATGTTGAATCAAAAAAAAAATTTTCATCGAATTTGAATCAATAAAAATTAATTTATTTAAGAAAGAAATCAATATTTTTTTTTTTTGAATTGATAATTTCATTATCTGCATTAACTATATAGCGTTCAGGGGGAATCAAAATCGAAATTTTCATCACATTTTAATAATTTAACGTAGTTGAATCCTGCAAGACATATTTCAAGAAAATTATGAAATTTTTTTTATTGAAAGATAATTATATTAATGATTCACCACCAACATTTCAGATCAATTCACCACATTGTTTTTAAGCAATGAATTTTCGAAATTGCAACATTTACACGCAAAGGTATAGAAAGATGGTGAAGTTATATAACTTTTATATGTGAAGTTATATACTATAGTATGAAGTTATATACTATAGTATGAAATTATTTGCATCACTCGAGTGGTATGGAATATTTCATACTAACTTTACCATCTCTCTATACCTCTGCGTATAAATGATGCAATTTCGAAAATTAATTTCTCAAAAACGGTGTGGTGAATCGATCTGAAATTTTGGTAGTGAATTGTTAATATATTTATCTTTCGATAAAAAAAATTTCATAATTTTCTTGGAATATGCCTTGCAGAACCCAACTGTCTTCATCATTTTTCGTTTTACGTAAAGTTATGTATTTGAATCGAAAAAAGTCAAATCAGCTTTTTCACCAGTTAAACACCACAGATGGTTTTTGAATTTGTGCAATACTGCCTCAGAAATTTTCTTAACGGTCGTCCTGTAATGATACAGTCTTTATATAATTTATATCTTGGTATAGAGCTGATGCTGCAAGAGGTGCCAAAAACCAAAATGATACATAAATAAATACTATGAATGAACAAATATCCAAAACATTTTGTTGCGTTTCAAGATCTAACTCGAAAATGTCCCGAAAAATATATATTTTCAGCGAATAAATCGCTTTTGACATCTAGCGTGCATGGTGAAATGCAACTGGTTTATAAAATTTGATTTCATTGGCACTCTAATAATGCAACTAAAAATTGCTTAACAAATAAATGTGAATAGAGACAGAAAAATACAAATAAGCGGCAATATTATTAAAAATGTAATCAGATCGAATTTCAGGCCTAATCATACATGAACAGGCATGGTTAGGTCTGATAATTTTTTCCCGGGTAGTCTTCATCAGAATTAACATAAAATTTCTTTTTTGTAATTGATTATTATATGTAATGAAAAATTAACACATTTTTTTCAGGCTTACTCAGAAGATGAAATATATATAAAATACGTAATAAAAAATGTATTGATCAGTTATCATCATAATCAATAAAATATTTTAAAATACAATTTATCAATTTTATCATTTCAATAATAAACATTTAGTTTAAATATGGTGTTCTTCTTTTAACGTAAGTTGAAAAAATTAAAAATTCTGAAGTAACAGCTAAATTTAATGTTAGTTTTTTAACAATAATTAAATTTTAATTTTACAAAAAAACAAAATAATACAATACAGAAAACTCTGCGATGGTTTGATGGCTCCATAACTCTAAGGTGCAAAAAAATAATAAAATGTATATATAGATAAACAAATACGCAGTCGTATCATATCATTTTTATAAATAATAGTTAAACGACAGTGAATTAAACGCTCATATTAATTGAAAAAAAAAAACCATTCGGCAGCCGAAATGGAAGTAGATTTCATCATGAATAGAAAAAAATATAACGAAGATTGTATACAGAACTAGGGCTTTTAACTTATATGCAATCGACAAAAATATATATCGACGGACAAATACTAAAACCAGTGCAATAGCAAATTTCATAATTGGCATAGGGGAATGGGGCATAATTTTGAGACTACACATATGACATGGTACTCATATTAAAGCTTATTTAAAGAGCTTTCAGATGCAATTTACAGAATTGCAATAAGTTATCCCATTCCAAAGTTATTTGAGTTCGAAAGTGAAGAAATATGAATTTTTATGATTTTCAAAATTTTTAAATCCTGGTATTTCTAAATTACTTGACCGATTAAGCTCATCTTCGAACTTGACTTTGGTATTTATCTGTAGAATAAGTATGTTGAGTTTGGTAGAGATCCGTTGTAAATTGGCGACGCTATCGTCGTGACGATATATATATATAAACTTTTGAATCATATGTATTTTCCGACTCAGCTCGACGAGTATAGTCGAAATATAGCAAAATTTTTTAAAAGTTCCGTCATGAGGACCAATGCAATAGTTAGATTTCTATGAAATCTACTAAAAATTCTTAGTGTTTCATATCTGATGATAAAAAAAATTATTCCGGTAGGATTATTTTTTCTAGCAATTTCTCTGTCACATACACGGATTCATAAATACAGACATATGGATGTCCAGAAAAGATTATTTTTAATGTTATTATTTACTATGTTAAACAAAATAATTATTATTAAAATATATTTTTTTGTGCCTGACATATTATTTGACTTAATATAAGTGCACTTATATTATCCTATAAGTGCGATATAATTAGAAAAAAATCAATATCAGTTTCAGGAAAACTACTTTTTTTGTCATGTCGAGAGTAGAGCACTACCTCAACGCTTCGCTTATGAGGCCTGCAATTTACTTCGATCATGAAAAAAAGTTTGAGGAGAATTCTTTACTTGGTTAAAGTAAATCGTTTTTTCTATCTTTATAAAATTTTTGGAATTTCGAAACCATTTCGGATTTTCACTGTAGTGAAAATATTACGTTTAATTTACGTTTTTTCTATTTACAAAATGAAATTCATGTATGTTATGCTTTTAAAACATTGATTTTACATTTGCCAAATCAGAGAGTTGGAGTTACGTTCGTAACGCTCGAGATGTTGGAATCACACTTCATATTTCGACTTGGGTTGTTTCTTTTCTTATGAATTTCAATATCAATATAATCTAATTTGTTTTAAAATAGTTCAATGAGGAAAAAAAAATACATTCTTAACAAAAAAATGAATTCTCATGAAAATTATGACGGTTAT